>NC_136264.1:51201861-51324361 GCF_964187855.1 Myxine glutinosa | reverse complement strand
AACATACCAGTAAATCCACCAAGGAATGGCTGAAAAGAAAGAAATGGAGAGTTCTGGAATGGCCAAGTCAAAGCCCGGATCTAAATCCCATCGAGGTGTTGTGGGGGGATTTGAAACGAGCTGTGCATGCAAGAAACCCCTCAAACATCGCACAGCTGAAAGAATTCTGCATGGAGGAGTGGGCACAAATTTCTCCCAGTCGATGTCAGAGACTTTTAGACAGTTATAAGAAACGCCTACTTGAGGATGTTTCTGCCAAAGGGGGCAATACCACCTTTTAGAGCCAAGGGTGTACTTACTTTTTCTACATGCGAAATTTGCATTTATGTTTCTTTAAATTATACAATGGACTACAAAATGTAAATGTTTCATGATATTTGTTATATTATATCACCTTTATCTTTCAATATTGTTGAAATGAAGATCAAATAGCTGTATGTTGAAATATGTTGAAATATGTTGTAAAAGTCAAAACTTTACATGGGGTGTACTTACTTTTTCACGTGACTGTATATATATATATATATATATATAGACAGGATATGTCGATAGATCGGAGACATCCCTTCAGCTCCATGCACCTCACCTTGCAGTAATCCACCGTTGCCAAGAACTCATAAGAACCCATGGAAAGCTCGGGTCGCTCGCAATAGTCAACTCGCCTGCCGGTGTGGTCCAGGTGTTGAAAGAAATGTTGGGGAACTGATGGAAAAAAAAAATTAAGAATAAAAGGGTGCTCCACTTTTGCTGCTCATTTGGGGCCTTTGAATCAAATTTATTTGGAGCTTAGCCACTCAGTAGCTAATGGTTACAATAAATACTACTTTAGAAGCATCATATCAAGAAAACTTCCAGCTGATTATGAACTATGAATTCGGTCCATGTTTTTATTTGTTCCCATTTCCCCCATTAAATATTGTACCTTATTTAAGGATTTCTTGTGATTTATCAATCCAATTGTAGGAATCCTGCCAGCTTAAAAACAGACATTTCCTGCTTTGTTGTGGATTACATAATGTGCACAACTTGGTTCTACTGGGTAGGTGTTTTTCATTTCCTCCATTTCTACCTTTCTACCAATGCCTACACACTGAGTCTCACAGGCAGAATGATTAATCAGCTCAGCGTGCGATGCTCCTCAGATGAACATTAAATGGTCGTCCCGTCTGCTAGCATTCCTTGGTGGATGTTAAAGATCCCATGGTGTCCTTCGTGAAGAATAGGCAAGCTATTGCTGGCACCCTGAACAAATTACAAATTCATGCCCTAACCCACAGAAGGCATTATTGCATCAGCGGTACAGCCGTGCCCTCGGCCAATGATGCTACCCCACAGCATTGTGCTGCATACTAATGAACAAACGAATGAATGAACTTTGTTTCAAATGTTAGTAAGATGAAGTCAGCCAAATAAGTGAATTTCATGGAAGCATTCTCACCAAATTATAAGTTTGTAAAAACAAAAACAAAGTCAGGGTGCAGCTGGTAAAAACCAAACTTGGATGTTTCATTTTCCACTTATTTATCAACCCGAGGTGCTATATATTTAAAATAATAAATAATAATAATACAAGCCAAACAACGAAATACAATAATAATAATAATAATATTGATAAACTCTCGAAGTTGATCAAGTTTATAATCCACAATCAAGAAATCGGTTTTAAAGGAGCAAAAGTGAGCACAACCTTAAATTTTGATAATGCGACATCATTTTAACGACGTGTAATTGAACATTCTAAAAAGTGTGTGAACTCTGGGTATATGCAACAGATTTACGTTTCTGCTTTCATAATTATTCTCTTTTTGTGTATTTTATCATCCGTAGCCAAGCAATGTGGGATAATCCCTCTCATACTCCCACCCCACAACCCAAAACTTTTTTACTCCTTTATTTATTCACTTCACTCCCTAAATTGTACCGTGATCACACACACAACACCCAAACTTATTTTCCAACGTACAGGTACTTTTCAAGGTGAGGAGGAACCCTGCAAGCTGTGAAACAAAACTCTCTTGGCCAATTCACCTCACCTGCTTTGATTACTGGAGAATCCATTACATCACTTTACAGATGGCTCCACTATGTGCAGGATAATACCTCACACCTTGACAGGCAGGCTGTGGCATCGTCGCTCGGTGCTGATCTGGTGAAAACTAAGCAACTAGTCATCTATCTTGTAACACACCTTTAGTGCAAGAAAGACCCGTATTCTCACTTCGTCCCTAAATAAGGACCGACAAGCAAATGCAGCAATTCATTTCTGTTGTCAACCTTTAGGAGTGGTAGTCGCTGAAGCCCCTTGGCTTCACTTTCGACTGTAACCTGTCTTGGGTAGATCATATCTCCAAGCGGGCCACGGAATTGTCTCCAGAGTAAAGTTCTTCCTCTGCCCTCCTAAACTAAAGGAGCACAAAGCCTATATAATCGAGAGTCATGGAATATGGTTCCCTACTGTCGACTGATGTTGTTTTACAACTTGCCACACTTGAGGCCCTCTGTTATATTCGAATATTGTGCCAGCAAGGTGAGTCTTGTGGTCTGCTTCATGCACACTGTAGGGAAGTTGGTTACCTTGCAGTTTTTTTTTACTTTGTTATATTTTGGTCTTCTTCCTCCTGCTCTCTCACCTCTCTGCCCAGCCGTTGACCCTCCAGGTCATTATGCATTCTCCCAGAAACCCTTTCCTTATTACCATCCCCAAATCCAAGCTCAACAGTCACCTCTATTCTTTCATACCCCTCTTTTTCTCACTTGTAGAACTGTCTTCCTGGGTCCATTGTCACCAACTTTTCTCTCTGGATTTAAAGTCTGCTGTGCTGCCTCCACCTTCACAATCTTTCCCATTTCCACTAATGAGCTTTACCACACCAGCCGAGACCTTTTTCTCAACTTTCTCCTGCAATTTCCTCTCATTGTACTGTGGTGCATCAATTTGTTGACATCCATTTGTCCCATTTTCTCCATTGTTTCATTGACAATATATTTACACACTTCCATGAGCTAAATAAATGGATGGAATTGAAGTACAACTGAACACTGGTCGAAACAGAACATTGATTGAAGTAGAATGTCCTTGGTGGGAAACAAGGAGAAGCTAATCAGTAAAAGTTTATAATTGAAAAAACTGGACTTGCAAGTCAGCAGAACCGACGTTTCAGCGAGAATCCAATCGCCAAAATGTCGGCTCTACCGCCTTTCAAGTCCAGCTTTTTCAATTATAAGCCATTTCCATTAATTAAACTGTAAAGGTCCCAAAACACTTGCCACAAGCTTTCCAGCTGTTGCCCAAACCTCCAAAAAAAATTGGGGTTTTTTTTTAAATTTTTTTATCGTGTGAACAAAGAATGACTCCGCTCTATGGCGGTTTGCTATGGTTCTGGCATGAATAATAAAAGGTCTCAGCAGATGGCACAATCTTCAAGAAATCTTCTTGCCTCTGGAAGGAGCTCTGTTGCAATGGTCAATGTTGCAATGCTTTTTGATCAAACATGAGGTCCTTTGGCATTTGCGAAGTTGGGCCTAAACTTGTTCAATTTCAAGTGAGACAGAATGCATCCACAGTTTCAACACAGGCAACCAATTATTCTGCAATTGCACATACAATATGGGAGGAATTCTCCAAAATTAGTTGTTCAACATGTTTGATGTTTGCTGAGTGACAGCAGTTGTTTGCAAGTGAGAATGCTCAACACTTACCAATTCACCTCCATTGGAGAAAGACCTGCCCCTTAATCACCTTTACCACTTCTACGAGCAACATTTAAGCTGCATGGGCCACAAGGGGACCATGCTCCCATATAAACCCTTCCACTTATCGAAATTGCAATGTGCAAATTACGTTCCCTATCGACACAGGGGGTAATTCAATTCAAAGCTTCAGATTCATACAGGCAAAATTCAACGAACAAGAAACAAAACAAAAAAGCCGTTATGCAGCACGATACTTGCAAAATCCACTCCCCCCACCCCCCAAGAAAGTTGCGATGCAGACATCGAATTGGCCATTTCATAAGACTACAATTGACGACCTTAATCAAAGCTCGGGTCAATCGGATTAAAATTGATTATTTTTCAGATGAAAATTGATGATATTAGAAGTTTGACCTTGAGTTGACGGGACATGGGAATTTATATCGTTACGTTTGTGGGGGTAGGTGAAGAAATGCCTTACGAAAGTTAGGAATGTATACTTTAGCATGGACCGTGTGACGCGAAGAAGAAGAATCTCCATTAATAAGTAGAGAATCTGTATGGAATAATATCTATGTGTATCTCCATACGAGGGGTGGAGCTATGCTAATTAGGTAGGTCTTCCAGGTTAATAAACCCAAGTGTGTAATTGGCCCCTTGTGATTTTTCCCTTTGTTCTCATAAAATTCACTCGGCCAGCCATGCAATCGGCACATTGCCACAGCCACATCGGCAAGCCCGACAGAAACCCAGCACATTTGCCGATCGGCAAGGAACCCTGCCCCCGAACATTCTCAATGGGCGTCAAGAAAGGCCATGAGGCCCCGCCCCGAAGGGAACGATTGGTCATGGCCATGAACTGAAGTGGTGGGGCGTGGGGATTGGTTTGAGTGTGACGTCAGCGAGAAGAGGGGAGGGTGCGTTTCCCCCTTTCTCGCTCTTCTGGTCCTGGCTTCGTGGCGAACGGACTTTTCTGTCTCAGACTCGGGGTGGCGCCTGACTCGTGTGCGCTTGTGAGTAGAGCTTTTCCGGAGCTGTTGTGGAAAACTTTCACGTTTTAGCGTGAGGAGGAGGTGTTGGTTGACGGTGGTGCTCTTCGGAGATGGAGGAGGTCGCGAGCGAAACAAAGAAGGATCCTGTCTGCTTGCTTCACGCCGGCAGCTGGCTATAGGCGCGGTTCCGCGCCTTCTTGTGCGCTTCCCGCGCTGTGACTCTGGTTCGACGACCAGCAAGCCATACCAGCTATTTGGGGACACAAAGCTGAGTGCCGGCCGATTATAAGCGCATTTTATTTTCTTTCTCTTTCCCTATGTCTGTAATTGAGTCCGTATAGAGGATCCCTCACCTTAGCCTATTACTATTAGTTTTACCTCAACATTTATATTGTCTTTGCATTTATTTTCATTAAATTCATTATTTGTTGCATCTTACTTTTGTGTGTCTTGTTTCGTTTCTTTGTTCTGTGGTTTCGGGTTTAACCCAGTGTGTTCCCGATTAGACAAGGCTTCGAACCTTCCCGCACGCGTGAAAAGATAATCCCGCCAAGTTCGAAATACGCCTCAGAGTTAAAGCTTGATTCAGTCATCCGTCACCCAGGGGTCTTAACCCCGGGGACACGACAATATAATAGAGGGAGCAGAAGACAAGAGGGGGAGAGAGAGAGAGAAGCACAACAGTAGAGAAAAGGGACATTGGGAGATCTGTGGAAGGGAGAGGGCTGGGGTGGGGTACACGGTATAAACAAGATGGACACTACTAGGACTTTCAGGAAAGAAAACATAATTTGAAAAAGGTAGATTTGGGGTGTATTAATTGGGGTAGAAAATATTAAGGTTTTGGATATAAAAAAAAAATAACCACCTTTAGAGGCCATTAAATGGGGGAAGATATTATGGATAGGGGAAGATATTAAATGGTGGTCAATGGCTGTTTTTAAGACCTTGAGGGAAGAGTGGGATTGAAGAGAGGGTGGGAGTTTGTTACAGAGGCAGGAAAAAGAGGAATAAAAGAGTGAAGGTGAGCAGAGAGTCTTGATTTTGGCAATTTCACCAGAAGGCCGGAGAGGAGTCAGTAGAAGTCAGAAAGACCGCCAACCTGCCTGCGGTGAGAGTGAAAGGCCCTCAGAATCAGCTTCATCGTGGGAAATAACACCGATTCTGAATGGTTTGGTTTCAACAGCGTGAAGCCGAGCTAGGTGTGAGGCAGGAGCACCAGCCCAGAGGGGAGAGCAGTATTCCATCAAGCTGCGGTTGAAAGCGTTTGTATGTGGTGAGGAGCTCAGTCGTGCCAAGGAAGGACTTCGCATGATGGAGGATGCCAAGTTGGCAACTGGCTTTGGAGGCCAGCTTGGAAATGTGGTTTTCCCAGGAAAGATAATGGCAGATAGTGAGACCCAAAAGCATAAGTGACAGAAATTATTTGAGAGCATTGTTCTGTGAAATAGATGGGAGGGTTTTCCAGATGGTCTTTTCGGAGAGACATAGTGAGATTTGTCAGGATTGAATGACATGTTTGACTTGTTTGACCAGCTTGTGATTTTATCCAGATCTGCAGTGTGAAGAGGCTGCTGACTGCCGATCTGGAGGTTGAGATATTGAGCGGCAGAGAGGAGTCATCAGCAAAGAAATAGAGAGGATTTTCCAGAGTCAGAGAGATCATTACTAAAGTCCAGAAAAAGCCGCCAGGGGCCCAGAACACTGACTTGAGGAACTCTAGCCTGAACAGGAAGGGGAGACGAGAGAATTATATTTAAAGCCATACGTTGACTACGACAGGAGAAGTCCACGAGCTATGCATGGAGGTTACTATGGATACCATAAGAGGAGAATTTGGTGAGCAGGATGGTGTGCCAGACTGTATCAAAGGCACGAGATAAGTCAAGGGAGACGAGACAAGTCAAGGGAGACAGCTCTGATTTCCTGTTTGGTGTTGAGGACCTCTCTCCATTGTTGACACAGCAGAAGCAGCATGTCCAGAGTATAATGACGTGGTCTGAACCCAAATTGATGATCTGAGATCAAGCCATTGGAGAAGAGGAATGATTTAATATCAGAAGTGATGATGGATTCCATGACCATGCTGATGATTGGGAGCAGGCTGATTGGTCTGTAGCATCAAGGATCTGTTTTTGCACCTTTTTGTGTTAAGTGGCAATGTTAGCTGTTTTCCAAGCAGGTGGCAGATGACATTGAGCAAAAGAGAGGGTGAAGAGAATAGAGAGAGGGTGTGATAGAGCGGCAGAGCATGATTTTGTGACCCATGGACTGATGCCGTCTTATTCATTTATTTTCTGCCATCACTTATTTATTTATTTTCTGCCGTCACACCATCCGGGTTACCGGTGCACTCGCTGCGCTACCCTGAGGTCAACATGCAACAGCATATACAGAGTAAAGGGTAAGTGGTGATTTTATTGTTTATTTATTACATACATATTTGCAGTGTTTTTGCTTCATGTAATCCTTCCCTCAAACATTTCCTTGTTATTAAATATATGTTGTCTCAGGGTGAATTACACTTATAATAATAATAATTCATTTATTTTGTATAGCGCTTTTCCAGAAGCCCAAAGGCGCTTTGACAGAGTGGAAAACATAATGCATAACAATACATGAAAACAACAATTGCAAAAAGACAAGAATCAAGAAAACAAACAGCAGCGATATACGGCATATATATAAGACAAGAATCAAAAAGACAAGACAAGAATCAATAGGGAAATATTTAAAGCAAAAGGAGGGAGAAGGAGAAGAGATAGTCAGGGGTTAAATGCTGTGGGTTGAATGTTGAATGCAGCGTTGAACAGGTGGGTCTTTAGTGATGTTTTGAATGTGGTGAGTGAGGAGGAGTCTCTGATGGTGTGAGGTAGTGAGTTCCAGAGGGTGGGAGCAGCGATGGAGAAGGCCCTGTCCCCCCAGGATCTGAATTTGGTCCGGATGGAGGGGGTCAGGAGGTTGGTACCAGCAGAGCGGAGGTTGCGGGTGGGAGTGTGTCTGGAGAGGAGGTCAGCCAGGTAGGATGGGGCCAGGTTATGGAGGGCTTTGTATGTCAAGAGGAGGATTTTGTACTGGATTCTCTGGGGGATGGGGAGCCAGTGAAGCTTGTAAAGGACGGGGGTGATGTGGTCACGGGTCCGGGAATGAGTGAGTAGACGGGCAGCGGAGTTCTGAATGTATTGGAGTTTATTGGTGATTTTTGAGGGTGAACCATAGAGGAGGCTATTGCAGTAGTCCAGACGGGAGGTGATGAAGGCGTGGATGAGGGTTTCTGCAGCCGTGGAGGAGAGGGATGAGCGGAGATGGGCAATGTTTTTCAGGTGAAAGAAGGCTGACTTTGTGATCTGTTTAGTGTATTTGTCGAAGGAAAGGGTTTGGTCAAAGATGACGCCAAGATTCCGGATGTGAGGGGAGGTGGATACTGGGATACCGTCGATGTTGAGGGCAAAGTTATGGGTGGATTTTGTGAGCGTTTTTGGGCCAATGATGATTATTTCAGATTTATCACAGTTAAGCTTGAGGAAGTTGATTTGAAGCCAGGATTTTATTTCAGTGATGCAGTTTGTCAGGATAGAGTGGGTGTCGGTGGAGACGGACTTGGTGGAGATGAAAAGCTGGATGTCATCGGCGAAGCAGTGGAATTGGAGACCATGACGGCGGATTAAGTGACCGAGCGGGGACAGGTAAAGGATGAAGAGGAGGGGGCCAAGAACTGAACCTTGGGGGACACCTTGGGGGAGGGGAGCAGTGGGGGATTTGCAGTTATTGATGGAGATGAACTGGCATCTGTCAGAGAGGTATGATTTAATCCAAGAGAGGGCAGTGCCGGTGACGTTAAAGGTGGATTCAAGTCGGGTGAGGAGGATAGTGTGATCGATGGTGTCAAAGGCAGCGCTGAGGTCGAGGAGGACGAGAATGTTGAGGTTGCCAGCGTCAGAGGATAGGAGAAGGTCGTTGGTGATTTTGAGGAGAGCAGTTTCAGTACTGTGGTTGGAGCGGAATCCGGATTGGAATGTTTCATACAAGTTATTGGCAGAGAGATGATGTTTGAGTTGAGTGGCTACAGCGCGTTCCAAAACTTTTGACAGAAAGGGTAGGTTGGAGATGGGTCTGAAGTTGTTTAGGGTGTCAGGGTTTAGACCAGGTTTTTTTAGAATGGGGGTAACAGCAGCAATTTTGAGGGAAGGTGGGACGATGCCTGTAGACAGGGAGGAGTTTATTGTTGCAATGATAAGTGGAGAGAGAGCAGGGAGGGAGGCTTTGACAAAGCTGGAGGGGATGGGGTCAAGAGTGCAGGTGGCAGTTTTCATTCCTATGAGGAGTTCAGAGAGGTCAGTAGGAGAGATTGGGGAGAACCGAGACAGGGGATGGCAGGACAAGGGGGGGCAGGTGGTTGGAGGGGGAGCGGGTGCGGCGGTGGTCAAGCTGTTGTAGATGTTGTCAATTTTGCGTTGGAAGAAAGAGAGGAAGGAGATGCAGTTGTCTACTGTGAATGACTGGGTGGTGGTGTTCAGGGGGCGGAGGAGTTTGTTTATTGTCGAGAAGAGTGCTTTTGGGTTTCCGGAGCCAGAGTGGATAATTTGAGAGTAGTAGGCAGAGCGGGCGCGGGAGAGGGCATCTTTGTAGTGTTGTATGTGGTCCTTGTAGGCTTGGGAGTGAACTGTGAGACCCGTTTTATTGCGGAGTCTTTCAAGTTGGCGAGCACGAGTTTTCATCAGGTGGAGTTCAGGGGTAAACCAGGGAGCAGAATGGGTGAAAGAAACTGTTTTGGTTTTTACAGGCGCAAGCTGGTCAAGGCAGGAGGAGAGAGTGTGGTTGTAGTAGTCAGTGAGGTCGGAAGGGGTGTGGAGGTCAATGAAGGGAGAAGTGGACATTTTTTCAGAGAGGGTGGATGAGAATGAGGTAGGTGAAAGAGCGTTTAGCTTACGGAAGTTGATTGTGCGATAATGCCTTGGTGTTGGGGCGGGGATGTTGATGGTCAGAGTGATGGCTAAGTGGTCAGAGAGGGTGAGGTCGGAGCCATAGAGATGGTGCAAATTTAATCCAGTGGAGCAGACAAGGTCCAAAATGTGACCACGGATATGGGTAGGAAAGTCGACATGTTGAGTGAGGTTAAAGCAGGTGAGTAAATCAGTGAAGTCAGTGGTTATTGTGGAGTCAGTGGAGTCCATGTGGATATTGAAATCACCAAGGAGGAGGATTGAGGGGGAGAGGGAACATAGCTGGGTCAGAAAGTAGGAGAAGTCAGACAGGAATGATGGGTGTGGTTTGGGAGGGCGGTAGACGACAGCCATGACTGACTGCGTGTGACCAGAGAGTTTTAAAGCCAGGTGTTCAAATGATGGAGCAGATGAGATGGAGATGAGGTTGGTCTTGATGTCTTGACGGTGGATAACGGCAATTCCACCACCTCGGCCCTCCGAGCGTGGTTTATTGACGTAGGAATATCCATTGGGTGTGGTGAGGTTGAGTGTGTAGTAGTCCAGAGGTTGTTGCCAGGTTTCGGTGAGACAGAGAAAGTCCAGTTTGTTATCCAGGATGTATTCGTTCAGGATGAGGCATTTATTGTTGAGGGACCGGGTGTTGAACAGGGTGAGCTTGATGTTGTTTTGAACAGCAGGGATGAATTCAGGTGATTTAGCCAGGGTTCGTAGGCAAGAGGTGCGATCGTGTGGGTTGCTGTGACCAGGTGCGCTGGGACGAAGAGTGAGAGTGCGCTGAGCCGACCAGAGGACGGGGATGGAGTGACCTGATTGCAAATAAACAAACTTGCGACCGGAGCCACGGTGAATGTACCTGGGTCGTCGGAGGAGTCCATTTGATTTGATGGCAGAGATGCATGATGGGGTGGAGCGGGTATTGAGCAGAAGAAGCCTTGCGGCGGAGTACTTCAGAGCCATGCCAGGCAGGAGCGAAGGGACGAGTACGAGGCCAAGGTCGAGGAGGCAAAGCGGCAAACGCAGCGGCAAACGCAGCGGCAAACGCAGCGGCAAACGACTGCAGCCGCTAATCAAGACCACAGCGGCAAACAAGGCCACAAGGCCACCAAGACCACAAGGCCACCGGCAAACAAGGCCACGGCCACAAACAACGGGAGCGGGCCTTTCGATTCCGTATTCCGTACCATCAAAAGCAGATTCCGTTATCCAGCCGGAGAACACGCGGCACGTGCGGGTGTGAAAAGGCAGGACAGGTGTGAGATGTCAGGTCAGAAAAGTAGAAGCAGACCCTGTACATCCATCCAGTCGGAGAAGCGGCGAATATGCAACGCCAGCGTCCTCTCGCAACCGAACCCGGAAGTCTTATTCTGGCTGTATCATTTTGTGGTTTATGTTGGTTGTGGGTTGAAGTTTGGAAAGACGGTTAAAACCAGCCTCAGATCGCGTTCATGTCCAACGGATACTCGTTGATAGGTCACGCATATATATTCAAATAATTAGATCGGTCACGGGCGGCTATCGGCACTCCCTCTGGTTAATTTTCAGGTCCCAAAAAGTAGTGCAACGTGGCAAATAAGACTAATAACTTGCTCGGGCTGTGAACTTGACTGGTGGTTGTGGTCGTTTTGACATGACACGCAGCCTCGAACCATCCCAGCGGCTGTACCAATACTTTCTTCTCTTGCGTAGAGTACTGTACTGGGTTTAATGCGGTTAAATGCAATTGTGAAAACATTATTCCAACAGGTACAGACCTTCTGTGGTACATGAGCAAAAGGTGCAGTGGAAGCGCCGCCCACCATCGATGAACTGCATGAAGGGGCACATGTAGGCCTTGCAGCGGTTGCATCGCACAGGGCCCATGTCACCATGATTTACGACAGCCGGTGGAGCCTGAAGAATAAGTGGCATAATGTTGGTGACAGGCAAAATATTTCCATACATAATTACAAGGCCCTTCCATAGTATGAGTATTCATTTCATTTTCCTCCAATTTAAAGAAGAATGTTATTTCTCCACCCACCTCCACCCATCTGGCCCCTCCCCCCTCCCACTCCCACTCCCACCCCAATAGATGCTGAAATAAATCCAAAAGCCAAATAAAATGGCCTGTTCTATCTTATGTTCCAATAAGAGTGCATGATTCTGTGATTTTAAGTTCAAATACCATCTTGTATTAATTGGGCCATTGTCTAGGTCTCATATCCTTGTAATTATTGTTTCCCATCATTGTTCTACAATTAATAAATGTACGAGCTCCTCCATGAGATTTCGAGGTATTAAAAATAAAAAACAAACAAACAAATAAATAGTCAATGGTCAGTCGGTCAAAAGTAATCAACATTGCGCACAAATGTCATGGGGTAGGGAGGTGGGAGAAGCTTGGGCATTCGGCAGTAACAAACAAGTGAATAATTGACTGAAATAATGAATAATTGAAAGACAGAAAAAATACCCACCTTCACATTCATTATGAAGTACCATGCTCAAAATTAAAGGCCACAGCTATGGGGTCATGGTACATGCATTAATAATTTTGACATTCAACAACTCAAGTTCAATGTGAATGCACTGGCTCTGACACAAACAAAAATATGCAATAAGGGGAAAAAAGGGAAAAATAAAAGGAAAGGAAATGTCCAAAAAAAAAGGAAGGCAGCCATGGCAATTATTCTTTCTAACAAGAAAATAAATAAATAAATTGTTTCAATCCATCGCATTGGACGAGTAATACTATTTTCGCCACAACAGAATTAGCTTGTGGAAACAACGGGAGGGGTTGCAGCCATGATTTCTAGCCACAGGGATGCGTGACAGAGTCAGGTGTGTGATCGCAGCGCTCTGGTGAACGGGCCGAAAGGGTGAGCATGGAATTTTTTTTTTTTTTTTTTTTCAAGCAACAGCTGGCTTTCCAATTTGGTCTTGCTGGGCCACTGGTAATATGATGCACAGAGCGTGCGGCCGCACAGGAACGATGCGAGGTGAAGATTGTGGAAGTCTTTAGAGTAAAGTGCCACGACGATTCGGTCATTTGTAAAACAGGTGTGACGCACACCCTGCCTGCTCACTCGGATGGAATCCATCGTAAACAGATGAAACAACCAATCAAATTTAGCTTTCTTTCTACACAATGTCATTATTAATGATGACAAATTCACAAGTCTTTTTTTTTCCAGGCCATCGATAGGACGAGTAGGTTTTCTATTTTATCTCTCCCGTCAACCATTGCACATGTCCAACTACTCCTGCAGAGAGAATGTGGGGTGATACCGTTACACTTCTTTGACATTTTCGCAAGCGCGCAGGGTTGGTCGGGACTGAAAAGATCCTCAAAGATCTTTCCTAATCACTGCGGCTTTACACAAGAACAACTACGTTTGAGGGCAAGATTATTAGACTTCCAGGTGGCAAAACTGACCCGTCGTTCGGACAGCCTTAGAGGTTTCAGTTGTCCGACAGACCAGATTGTTTGGCCCGGACAGTCGAATAACCATCAATGTCAAGTCCTGGTTTAATATTTGTCTGGAGATGAGTAACCCATCTCTCTGGCCTCTGGCCTTGCCCCCCCCAGCTCTCTCTGGGCTCTGTCCCGCAAATATTCCTACAGGTCGCACAAGATCTGCCTGCAACCCTCTTATGGTCAAACTGTCAAAATCAAGACTCTCTGCTCACCTTCACTCCTTCATTCCTCTTTTCTCCCGCCTCTGGAACAAACTCCCTCACTCTCTTCAATCCCACTCCACCCTCCAGGTCTTTAAAACAGCTGTTCACCACCATCTCTTATCTTCCCCCATCCAAAACCTTGATCTTTTCTACCCCCGCTAATTTCACCCCAATTCCACTTTTTTGAAATACCAACTTCTGTCCTGGAAGTCCTTGGTGTCCTTGTGTTTTATACTTCTCCCTCCCCCCCCCCCTTCCCACGCCTCCTCCCCCCAAGCCCTCTCCCTTCCACACATCTCCCTGCTCTCAAATGTTGTGTTTGTGTGCTTCCCCTTCTCTCCCCATCTTGTTTTCCGCTCCCTCTTTTTATATATTTTGTTTGTCTGGTTGATTTGTTTGTGAAGTAAATGTTAGCTCTTTCACGAGCCTAGATTCAGTATACAAAAAAAAAAAAAAAAAAAAAAAACCCGAGTCAGTGGTTTTATTTACACAGGATGGTGTCTCAATAAAATGTATGCAGACTAATATTTCAGAAGTATTAATTAAATAGGAGAGAGACACAGAGACAGACAGAGAGAGACAGAGAGATACAGAGAGAGACAGAGAGAGACAGAGAGAGACAGAGAGATACCGAGAGATACCGAGAGACAGAGAGATACAGAGAGACAGAGAGATACCGAGAGACAGAGAGATACCGAGAGACAGAGAGACAGAGAGATACCGAGAGACAGAGAGATACCGAGAGACAGAGAGATACCGAGAGACAGAGAGATACCGAGAGACAGAGAGATACCGAGAGACAGAGAGATACCGAGAGACAGAGAGATACCGAGAGACAGAGAGATACCGAGAGACAGAGAGATACCGAGAGACAGAGAGATACCGAGAGACAGAGAGATACCGAGAGACAGAGAGATACCGAGAGACAGAGAGATACCGAGAGACAGAGAGATACCGAGAGACAGAAAGATACCGAGAGACAGAGAGATACCGAGAGACAGAGAGATACCGAGAGACAGAGAGATACCGAGAGACAGAGAGATACCGAGAGACAGAGAGATACCGAGAGACAGAGAGATACCGAGAGACAGAGAGATACCGAGAGACAGAGAGATACCGAGAGACAGAGAGATACCGAGAGACAGAGAGATACCGAGAGAGACAGAGAGAGACAGAGAGACAGAGAGATACCGAGAGAGACAGAGAGATACCGAGAGACAGAGAGATACCGAGAGACAGAGAGATACCGAGAGACAGAGAGATACCGAGAGACAGAGAGATACCGAGAGACAGAGAGATACCGAGAGACAGAGAGATACCGAGATACCGAGAGACAGAGAGATACCGAGATACCGAGAGAGATACCGAGAGACAGAGAGATACCGAGATACCGAGAGAGATACCGAGAGACAGAGAGATACCGGAGATACCGAGAGAGATACCGAGAGACAGAGAGATACCGAGATACCGAAAGAGATACCGAGAGACAGAGAGATACCGAGATACCGAGATACTGAGAGACAGAGAGATACCGAGAGAGATACCGAGAGACAGAGAGATACCGAGATACCGAGAGAGATACCGAGATACCGAGAGAGATACCGAGAGACAGAGAGATACCGAGAGACAGAGAGATACCGAGAGACAGAGAGATACCGAGAGACAGAGAGATACCGAGAGACAGAGAGATACCGAGAGACAGAGAGATACCGAGAGACAGAGAGATACCGAGAGACAGAGAGATACCGAGAGACAGAGAGATACCGAGAGACAGAGAGATACCGAGAGACAGAGAGATACCGAGAGACAGAGAGATACCGAGAGACAGAGAGATACCGAGAGACAGAGAGATACCGAGAGACAGAGAGATACCGAGAGACAGAGAGATAACGAGAGACAGAGAGATACCGAGAGACAGAGAGATACCGAGAGACAGAGAGACAGAGAGATACCGAGATACCGAGATGCCGAGAGAGATACCGAGATACCGAGAGAGATACCGAGATACCGAGAGAGATACCGAGATACCGAGAGAGATACCGAGAGACACCGAGAGAGATACCGAGAGACACCGAGAGAGATACCGAGAGACACCGAGAGAGATACCGAGAGACACCGAGAGAGATACCGAGAGACACCGAGAGAGATACAGAGAGACACCGAGAGACAGAGAGACACAGAGAGACAGAGAGAGACAGAGAGAGACAGAGAGAGACAGAGAGACAGAGAGACAGAGAGATAGAGAGATAGAGAGATAGAGAGATAGAGAGAGAGAGAGAGAGAGAGAGAGAGAGAGAGATGGGCAATGTTGAGTATTACCAATACCTAACAGATGGCGTTCGCATGCAATTGGAATACACTACTCACAATAAGTTAGGGATATTGGCAGGTTCTTCGGTGTGGTTGATTTTGTGTTTAAATTATGTTGAAAAAAGTTGTTGGTCCTAATTCTATGGTTATTAATGTGTGAAAAAACACAACATTCTTGATTTCAATACCCTAACCCTAACCCCTATAAAAAAAAAAAAGTCACTCCCACAATATCCCTAACTTATTGTGAGTAGTGTAATTGCAAGTTATCATTCAGCTATTACTCACAAAGAAGAGCAGAACAACAGCATGGCATACTTTTTGATATATAAAGTCCATGTACATTTTATTGAGACAACCTGTAACAAAGTCCGTTTAAAGCTGCAAACGAATGACAGAATGAAGCAGTTAAGCCAGGTTGATTGAAGACAAGATGATACACATCCTACAAAACTGTGACCCCCTTCGAGCCTGCATGCACACCTAATATATTGGTCCACGCTGTAACATGACCTGCCAACTCACGTCATTCGCTTGCGGTTACGTCAATACTGTTTAGAAATACCATGAACACCAAAGTTACGTCAATGCCCGTGAACACAAAAGACCTGCAAAAATAAGTGACGACAAACGACAGCATGAAACAATTAGGCCAGGTTGATTGAAGGCCTCAAGCTTATACCTATCCCACCAAACTGTAACCCCCTTTGAGTCTGCATGCAGGCCTCATATGTTGGTCTATGCTGTAACACTACCCATCAACTCATGCCATTCGCTTGCAGTTACGTCAACGCCCGTGTTTGGAAAAAGCCTGGCACCAAGCAAACGCACGAACTCGGCCCCCCTTAGGGCAGACCTTTTAACACCCCCAAGCAAGCAGCACACCAAGCAACCATCCAAGAGGAATGCACACCAACAACAACAACTTACAGGCCAAGATCCAAGGTGAGCGCATGCCATAATCAACAACCACAGCACACCAAGCCATCTGTCACCCACTATCTGACTCCTGAACTGACACTCTAAAGTCAAAATAGAAATCAAGAGACCTAAAAGTGCTATGGAGGACAAATCAGCTCGTTGCACAATGCAAAGCAAGGTAAGAGAACACCAAAGACAAGTGCAAAGAAGTGACAACAGACATTTGAAATAGGTTCACGTCACCTGTTACACATGCAAAAGGAAAGGGCCAAGTGTGAGGAAGCTGCTCATGTATGAATTGCAACTGATGGTCTCTTCCCAAGCTACAATTTTTTTAAGCCCTTCAATTGGATTATTAAGGGCATCTGCAAGGCCATTCAACCAAAACGATTAATTTCACACTCAACTGTGAGCCATGGTGATGAGAGATTGGATATGCATATGCAAATGAGTACGAGTCATTTTCATCTCCACCTTCATTCATGGATTCATGAGACAACAGTTGTCGTTATAGTGACCTTGCTAAAATATACACAAGTAGTGGACAACAAAAATGGGCACACATGGGTAAATGAGGGACACCAAGCAACAGCTTCCATACGGGTCTGGCCCATGTGTTAATTAAACAAATAACATTCCAGCATGCTTAGGGTCATAGATAAAAATGCTGCACAGGCCTGGATGCCTATAATTATAACTAGCATGGCTGCAAGAGGAGACCACCGATGCCCCCATCCAGAGAAGGTGTCGCCCAATGGTTTGATCAGCATGACATTGATATTATCCATACATCAAGGCCTTCTCAGTCACCAGATATGAACCCAATCGAGCATTGATGGGATATTCTGGACCGACGCCTGAAACAGCATTTTCCACCTCCATCTAACAGGTGTGATTTGATTGGCTTTCTCGTGGAAGAACGGTGCTGGATCCCTCCTGCAGAATTCCAGACGTTGGTGGACTCCAAGCCACTGCGGGAGCATACAGGCCGCACTGGACACACGTGGTGACCTAACGCCCTAATTAAGTGACTTTACATTCGTGTTTCCTTTTTCTTGTCCATTACCTGCTTATAAATATTGTGTCAGAATACTTGCCAGATCAATTAGTACATGAAATGGAAGATATAATTATAAAGCAATAAAGGCAAAGATTAAAGTTCAACATACCTATGCTGTAAACACCACATGCAGCCTGCATTTATATGTACTACATGTAATGTCAATGAATTAATTGTATATCTCATCCCAACAAGGAGTTTGGCCAGGCTACCAGCACATGATAACGTACTTGTGTTAAAATGTACTACTGCATTGGATCTCCAACATAAATAATCTAAATGCAGAGGAGGCAACTGCCTTCACTTCCTCATCCAAAAGATGGCATGCTCCACAATGCAGAAACATCACCCCCACCTGCCTCTTCAGAGTGCAACAGAGTGGCAGCTTTTAGTCAATTCCAACGGTATCAGACTTAAACCCAAACTAGAGAGCACAATGGCAAGCAATACCATCAACTTGGTATTGGTTTTTCATACCTGTGTACAGAATCGTCGGTCTTTTGTATTGCGTATTCTGAGGCCTAGTGTAGTAGGCTACCGTGTCCGACCTTGGCTTGAGGCTTTGTTTTTGTCTCAGCGGTTCTTCGATCGCGCTGCAATTACTTTCTGGTCTCTGGTTTTCCCGGTCCTTTCACCCCATACTTCCTTGTTTTAAAATCTCCTCAAAAAAAAAAAACCAAAAAAATATTTCCTTATCTGTTCTTATTGGTTTATTCGTTCTTCGACCACGTTGTTTGTGATCACGTTGTTAAAAAATGTCTAATCTGTCCCCTGAAGAACTGTATTCTGTCATATTCTATAACACCTTTTTCTTCTTCTTCTATAAAAGGATGCTTTCGACTTCCTCACCAAATCTATTCATTCCAAAAAAAATTTCCATCTCTTATAGTGCATCTTTCATTCATTCCCTAAACTCTCCAGCACTCCACCCCTCCTTCAGCGTCCTCAAACGTATTTTTGACTAGAATGTCTCAAGAAACTCATTTTGCAATAAATGTTCGTTTCCCATTAATCGTACACTTTTCAAAATCCAATCTCACCCCTCCCCTCCAAATCTTCCCCATCACCCTTTCCCTCCAAAACTTCCCCATCACCCCTTCCCCCCAAATCTTCCCCATCACCCCTCCCCTTCAAAACTTCCCCATCACCCCTCCCCTCCAAATCTACCCCTTTGCCCCTCCCCTCCAAATCTTCCCCATCACCAATCTCTTTCAAATTTTCCCCCTTGCCCCTCCCCTCCAAATCTTCCCCATCACCCATCCCTTTCAAATCTTGCCCCTTGCCCCTCCCCTCCAAATCTTCCCCATCACCCCTTCCCTCCAAAACTTCCCCATCACCCCTCCCCTCCAAAACTTCCCCATCACCCCTCCCCTCTAAATATACCCCCTTGCCCCTCCCCTCCAAATCAGCCCCATCACCCATCTCTTTCAAATCTTCCCCCTTGCCCCTCCCCTCCAAATCTTCCCAATCACCCATTCCTTTCAAATCTCCCCCCACACCCATCCCGTCCGAGACTCTCCCTCGCTCCTCCCCTCCTAGACTCCCCTCTCAGCCCTCCTCCTCAAAGCGTCCTCCCCGCTTCTTCCCCCTTCCAACTTTCACCTTCATCTTCCTCAACCTTCTGCCTCACTCTTCCCCCTCGTCAAATAACACCTCACTGCGCCTCACCAAATCACCATCAAACCTTTTGTCCGCCCATTCTTCCCTTTCTCCAAGCTATTCTGTAATCTCTGACACACCTTCAACAGCTCTCCCTACCTCTTCCTCCTCTTCCACATCTTACCCTACTGCTCCCCACCCCTGTTCTGTATCCGATGCTCCCCCTTCCTCTTCCTTAACAGTATGGACCTCAAACATCCGGGGCCTTCGCTCAAACTTGTCTGATCTCTCCATACAGGTTGCTTCTGACAAACCAGACGTGATCTGCTTAACAGAAACTTTCCTCCTTCATGATGTCTCTGATTCCTTGGTATCTTTCCCAGGTTACTCCCTCCTCCGGTATGATAGACCTGAGCCTCGTCCTGGAGGTGGGGTTGCTATCTTTATAAAAAAAACTCTTCCTGCACTGCCCTCTCTCCACATCACCCCCAGGAATACCTTTGGCTATGGCTTCCCCTTCGCTCCCACCTTTTGTTCATATGTGTGTTGTACCGTCCACCAAACAGTGATGACTCCATCTACATCTCGCTGTCTGAGAATATGGACCAACTTCTATCTACCCATCCCAACTCTCTCTTCCTCATATGTGGTGATTTCAACTGTCACCATGCCAGTTGGCTGGGTGTGGGTACCTCTCTCACCAGCCATGGCTCTTCAGCAAAGGACTTCTGTGACTCACTGGGACTCACTGGGACTGACACAATCTGTCAATTTCCCGACCCGGATTTCAGTCAACGGAGCATCTTCTCTTCTGGACTTGGTTATGACTAACTTCCCTGAAAATGTCTGCTGCTCTTCTTCTGCTCCAATCGGCTCTTCTGATCATGTGCTTGTTAAAGTGGACATCTCTCTGACCATTCTCAGAGAGCCTGCTCAGCGTCGACGAGTCTGGCATTTCACTGAGGCCAACTGGCACGGTCTTCAAGCAGCCATCAATCATCTGGACTGGTCTCCCATCTCTACAGCCTCTGACATCAACTCATCCTGGGAATTCTTCCAAAGTAAATTGCACTCTCTCATGCACAGATTTATCCCATCTTGTCTTCAGTTGTCATACCCTTCCTCCCGTCCAGGGTACACGGAATCTTGTGGTGAGGCTATTGCCCAGAAACAACTTGCTTTCGTCTCCTGGAAAGCAAATCCAACGGAAGGAAATCTCATTTCCTTTCACAAAGCCCGAAACAAGTGTGTGTCCACCCTCAGGAGCCAGGAAACAATATCTCTCCGTTCTCAGGACCGAACTCTTATGTCTCCCTCTTCCAAATCCTGGTGGCATCTGGTCAAATCTGTTTCTGGTGTTTGTTCCCCCTCCATCCCCTCCCTCACCTCAAATGGCCACACGGCTGACTCCGCACGTGAAAATGCTGAATGCCTCAACTCTGTGTTTGCCTCTAAATCTTGTGTCCCAAACCCATCCCTCTCTGTACCCACCGTACCCAGTCATACCCAGCTGCTCCTGGACTCTGTGTCCTTTCCTCCTGACAAGGTGGAAAAGTTTCTGTCAACCCTCGACTCGGATTCTGCAACTGGACCCGACGGCATCAGCCCACGGGTCCTAAAATCCTGTTCTTCCGCTCTTTCACTCCCTCTCTCTGTTGTCTTCACCCTGTCTTTTGCTCAAGGTCATCTTCCATCTGCTTGGAAATCTGCCAACATCACCGCTTTGCACAAAAAAGGTGCAAAAACAGATCCCAGCAACTACAGACCAATCAGCCTTCTCCCAATTATCAGCAAAGTCATGGAATCCATCATTGCTTCAGATATGAAATCTTTCCTCTTCTCCAATGGCTTGATCTCTGATCATCAATTTGGTTTCAGGCCTGGACACTCTACTCTGGACATGCTGCTTCTGCTTTCTCAACAATGGATGGAGGTCCTCAATGCCAAACAGGAAATTAGAGCAGTCTCCGTTGACATATCACGTGCCTTCGATACGGTCTGGCACCCCGCTCTGCTCACCAAACTCTCCTCTTTTGGTATCCATGGAAATCTCCACGCATGGCTGGCGGACTTCCTCTCTAGTCGTAGTCAACGTGTGGCCCTGAATGGGTTTCTCTCATCTCCTCTTCCTGTTCAGGCTGGAGTTCCCCAAGGCAGTGTTCTGGGCCCTGTGCTTTTTATGGTCTTCATCAATGATCTCTCTGACTCTCTTGAAAATCCTCTCTATCTCTGTGCTGATGACTCTACTCTCTGTCGCTCCATTCTTCATCCCTCAGATCGGCAGTCTGCAGCCTCCTCACTCTGTGCAGACCTGGACAAAATCACAGACTGGGCAAACAAGTGGAACATGTCTTTCAATCCTGACAAATCTCACACTCTTATGATGTCTCTCCGAAAAGACCGACTGGACAATCCTCCCATCCACTTTCTGAATAATCCTCTCCAAGAAGTTCTGTCACTCAAGCTTTTGGGTCTCACTATCTGCCATGATCTTTCTTGGGAAAACCACATTTCAAATCTGGCCTCCAAAGCCAGTTGCCGACTGGGCATCCTCCGTCGTGCGAAGTCCTTCCTTGGCACACCTGAGCTCCTCACCACATATAAGGCTTTCATCCGCAGCTCAATGGAATACTGCTCTCCCCTCTGGGCTGGTGCTCCTGCCTTACACATAGCTCGTCTTCATGCTGTTGAAACCAAAGCATGCAGAATCATTGGAATCTCCCGCGATGAAGCCAACTCCAAGGGCCTCTCACTCACTCACCGCAGGCAGGTTGGTGGTCTTTCCGTCTTCTACCGACTCCTCTCTGGCCTTGCCCCCCCCCCCCCCCCCAGCTCTCTCTGGGCTCTGTCCCGCAAGTATTCCTACAGGTCGCACAAGATCTGCCTGCAACCCTCTTATGGTTAAACTGCCAAAATCAAGACTCTCTGCTCACCTTCACTCCTTCATTCCTCTTTTCTCCCGCCTCTGGAACAAACTCCCTCACTCTCTTCAATCCCACTCCACCCTCCAGGTCTTTAAAACAGCTGTTCACCACCATCTCTTATCTTCCCCCATCCAAAACCTTGATCTTTTCTACCCCCGCTAATTTCACCCCAATTCCACTTTTTTGAAATACCAACTTCTGTCCTGGAAGTCCTTGTGTTTTATATTTCTCCCTCCCCCCCCCCCCCCCCTTCCCACGCCTCCTCCCCCCAAGCCCTCTCCCTTCCACACATCTCCCTGCTCTCAAATGTTGTGTTTGTGTGCTTCCCCTTCTCTCCCCATCTTGTCTTCCGCTCCCTCTTTCTATATATTTTGTTTGTCTGGTTGATTTGTTTGTGAAGTAAATGTTAGCTCTTTCACGAGCCTCGATTCAGTATACAAAAAAAAAAAAAAAAAAAAAAAAACTATTTTACCAGTAGAGATGAATTACAAAAACACACAAAGAACAACACCCATCCAGAACGTTACAGGCTTCTTTGCGGTGTCCATGAGTATTTGTCTGCCCCTTATCCATTTACCGTCAGTCAATCTATAATACTTTCTCTTTGTCATTTCACTCTTTCATGAGCCTAAACCTAAACCTTACCCTAAACTACAAGTTTGTATGGCAAGGGTGCCCAGAAGGCGTGCATGGTGTTGGTGTCCTGTTTTCTGGGGAGTTTGTAGACAGTGTGGTGAGTGTGAC
Organism: Myxine glutinosa; assembly: GCF_964187855.1. Classification (NCBI taxonomy): domain Eukaryota; kingdom Metazoa; phylum Chordata; class Myxini; order Myxiniformes; family Myxinidae; genus Myxine; species Myxine glutinosa. Next base: position 51,301,512 of record NC_136264.1, on the reverse strand, counting down.
TAGAGTGAGTGATAGGTTGATGATGGTGAAAATGATTGGAAAGCTCTTTGTGAACGTCATCTCGGGATATGCTCCGCAGGTTGGTCGGAGCGATGAAGAAAAGGACACATTCTGGTGTGCAATAGAGAAGCTGATGGAAAACGTGAAAGATGAGGAAGTTGTTGTGGTAGGAGACTTAAATGGACATTTGGGAAGGAGTATGGATGGTTTTGAGGGAGTTCATGGGGGTTACGGATATGGTGTGAGGAATGGATACGTTGGCTTAGCGGTTAGGGTGGCGGCTTGGGATCCTAGGATCCTGGGTTCGAATCCCGCTCGATCGCTGAATTAACGCCAGGGGGGTTGACTCAGCCTGTCATCCTTCCGAGGTCGGCAAATTGAGTACCAGCTTGCTGGGATGAATGATCACGGTGTGTACCCCGATTTAGAATAGGTACAACGTATCCCTGCACATCCTAAGAGCGTGACCAAGGGTTGGCGTCAGGAAGGGCATCCGGCCTTAAAAACATTGCCTCAAACAGGGAACCATGATTGTCATGGGGCCCACAAGGCTAACCCCCGCTCTAGCGGGGAAAAATGGCCTTAAAACGATCATTCATTCACTCATTCAATGGAGAAGTCGAAAGGATTTTTGAGTTTGCTGATGGAGCTGGTTTGTCGATTTGTAATACTCAGTTCCAGAAAGAGGATAATAAGCTTGTTACATACACGTCAGGTGGGTCGACGACAACCGTTGACTACCTGCTGGTGGGTAGGCGAGATAGGGGAAACCTCCGGGACACAAAGGTGATCCCAGGGGAGTAGGCTGTTTCACAGCACCACTTGGTTGTCTGCAACATAAGGGTGAAAGGTGCGAGGAGAGCTCGGCGGGTGAAGTACCAACCGAGAATGAAGGTGTGGAGGTTGAAAGAGGTGACAGTAAGGGAGGCATTAAAAGAGAGGCCGAGTATGGTGGAGGATTATGTGGTTGAGCTTTAAAGTGGTTGGATGTCAATGAAAGATAGTCTGTTGGGAGCTGTTGGTGAGGTACAGTGCATTCAGAAAGTATTCAGACTCCTTCACTTTTTTCACATGTTGTTATGTTGCAGCCTTACGCTGAAATCGTTTAAATTCATTTTTTCCCTCATCAATCTACACTCAATACCCCATAATGACGAAGAGAAAACAGGATTTTAGAAACTTTTGCAAATTTATTAAAAAGAAAAAACTGAAATATCACATTGACATAAGTATTCATACCCTTTCCTATGACACTTGAAATTTAGCTCAGGTGCCTCCCATTTCTCTTGATCATCTTTGAGATGTTTCTACACCTTGATTGGAGTCCATCTGTGGTAAATTCAATTGATTAGACATGATTTGGAAAGGCACACACCTGTCTATATAAGGTCTCACAGCTGACAATGCAAATCAGAGCAAATACCAAGCCATGAGGTCGAAGGAACTGCCTGCAGAGCTCAGAGACAGGATTGTGTAGAGGCACAGATCTGGGGAAGCCTACAAAAAAAATTCTGCTGCATTGAAGGTTCCCAAGAGCACAGTGGCCTCCATAATTCTTAAATGGAAGAAGTTTGGAACAACCAGGACTCTTCCTAGAGCTAGCCACCCAGCCAAACTGAGCAATCGGGGGAGAGGGCCTTGGTAAGAGAGGTGACCAAGAACCCGATGGTCACTCTGGCTGAGCTCCAGAGATCCTGTGTGGAGATGGGAGAAACTTCCAGAAGGACAAACATCACTGCAACACTCCACCGATCTGGGCTTTATGGCAGAGTGGTCAGACGGAAGCCTCTCCTCAGTGAAAGACATGAAAGCCCGCTTGGAGTTTGCAAAAAAGCACCTAAAGGACTCTCAACATGTGAGAAACAAGATTCTGTAGGCTTTCATGTGTCTTTCACTGAGCCTTTTTTAATTAATGACAGTTATATACAAGTACACATTCGCATAAATAAATACAATACAATCACCAGACATTTGAACACAAATAAATCAAGCCATTCCAGAAGTGTACAAAGTTGGTAGTAAGGCTTCTTCTTCTTCCTGATCGGCATCACAGTTAACTCAGAAACGTGATGAACGGCACATTCACCAGCATATATTCAACGAAAAGGTGATGAACCCCCTTCCACTCCCCCCACCCCCTTCCAAACCCCCACTCCCGCCCTCCACCCCCCTCTCCTGTCACAGCTGCTGCAACAGCTTCTCCGAATCAGAACTAGTACACACCAAGCAAAGATTGTGGGGCGCGAGCACAGACTCGTTTGAAGCAATGTTTTCTGTGCAACACCAATGAGAGTAATGAACTCATTTGAGGCTTCACGGGAAATTGAAATTGAGGAAAAATGAGAAAATCACCTGGCAAAAAGATTCCCAAATCCCCAAGCTGTTTATTTAGCTTAACACAAAGAAAACTATGAAATGGGACTAACACCCCACAAAATGTGGTTTTTTTTGTATACAGTCGAGGCTCGTGGAAGAGCTAGAGCATTGAATGTATCAGGACACAACATAACAAAAGGAACAGTAGTGAGAGAGAGAAAGAGGAAACACTAACAGTAGGGTTGAAAGAGAAAATAGATGGAGGCTTGGACAAGGAATGTGTGTGGGACGAATGAGGGGTAGGGAAGGATGTGTGGGGTGGAAAAGATGGTACAGATGGAAACTCTCAAGAGGGCAAAAACTGGAAATTTGGAAAGCTGTGGGTTTGAGGTTGGGTTAACAGGAAGTAGAAAAGATCATGATTTTGGAGGGGGGAAGATCTGAGATTGTGACAAAGATCTGTTTTGAAGAACTGGAGGGAAGAATGAGATTGAAGACAATGTGGAAGTTGGTTTCCCAGATGGGAAAAAAGAAGAACAAATGAGTGGAGGTGAGCAGTGATCCTGGATTTGGGGAATTTCAACCACTGTTGCAATATTGCCTCGATGACACCTGAAACCAATAGTTAAATAAATATTCAAAACAAAATTTAATCTCCTAGAAAATGAAATCTTCACAGAACACCTTTCTCCCAAAATGCACTCAAGTCTCAAAAACCCTCTCTCCTCCCTCCTCCCTCCCAACCCACCCCCCTCTCCCTTAACTTCAACCTAAAGAAAAGTAAATAAAAAAAACACCTCATTTGAAGGAAGTGATGCCAGAGGTTTTATCACAGCCACCATTGGGACTTGCGACTGCTTTGCCATCTCAGAGGTGCAGGGCAGGTTGTAGGACGTACAACGGATGAACCGAGGACTTGCGTTGCCTGTATGAATTCAGCAAATTAGTCAAAACAATCTCCTTTCTCATGTTATTGCCGTTAGTCCAGGTTTCAAAACATCCACCAACTTGCATTATTCTTAGATACTCGAAACGTTTACATAATCACCAACATTAGTGAGACTTCGGGCCTGAGCATACATATTGTGTACAGTGAGGAGGAACGGAAGGGTCAAAACCTCCGCCATATTTGTGCAAATAAATAAATAAACAGACCCATTTAAAAAAAAAAGTCAAAGTACAGTATAGCCAAGTCAAGCCATGGGAGAAAGATTTTTTACCACGTAGCCCATAGGGCAAAGCCGTCTAGAAAAGCGTTTGTCCGCATGTATGTATGTATGTATGTCTGTCCCCTCAAACGTATACCAATCACAGCTGAGGATCTAGTCACATGACAGGGTGATGCGATTACATCTGATGTCATTACGGCGGTACAGCGGCTGACTCGGCACACCGCCATTTTAATTCCAATTTCGTCCAGGCTGAACATGTCGTCGAACCTGTCATATATCACAATCACCATGCTCTACCTTTATGTTTTTCATTCAGTATGAAACACAAACAAACCGATTGTTAAAATGACCATCAAATATCGAAAGCATCGGCGTTATGGCACTTCCAACAATACGGTACGGTACATATAGGCCTTTGGCATTATGCCTCACCTTTGGACCGCTTCGGACAAATTAAGCCCAGGTTTCTTAATACGTTTGTTTCTTAATATGTTTCTGAATACGTGTATCGTTTCAGTAGTATAGTTTTTGGAATAATAATAATAATATAGTAAATATAACCATAACACTTTAATTCCAATGTCGTGAATGGAGGGGAAATAGATTGAAGCGGTGTATGGTTCATGAATCAATGATATAAGCGGTGTTCGGCACTAATATTAATAACCGCGGAAGTAAGGAATTCGCCTCGGTTTGACATTTTCAAAAAAGTAATATCATTTTTTAAATAATGATAATGTAACGTTAATATTATAGTAAATGTAATCATAACACTAATCCCTTCGTAGTGACTGCAAACTTGCTGGAAGTTAAAATATATCATCTTCTACATATTAGAGTAGCGGCAGTTTTGTGTCCGTTACATCATTACGTCTATGATTTCATTACGACGGCTAAGTCCACCGACTGACATTTTAATTTACTAGTACACCCGCTCACTAAGGGAGCAGCAGGAAGGGTCATTCCTCTTTGGGGTATGTAGATTACAGTCAATCTATGGTCGGATCTCAAGAACATTGGGTGTGTTCATTTACCAAGCTTCTTGTGGAGAGATCGACAAGTGGTTTCAGCATTCGAGCAAGCATTCCATTCAAAACCCTTAAGGAACGGCTGGCTTGGTAAGCGCTAGCTAGCTGCTTGGTAAATGAGCACACCCCCAAACCCTTGTGGGATACATAGATGACAGTAGATCTTCCCTCAGTTCTGGAAGTAAAAAACTTACCTCATGGATGTCAGGATTAAAATTAAAATCAGGATAAAAATTTATAACATTAAACAAAGAAATTTGGAGGAATCCTGACATCCATAAACCACCTAGGTGGTTTATGGATGTCAGGATTCCTCCAAATTTCTTTGTTTAATGTTATAAACAGCATTAGCGACTGTGTAAAAAGCTAATCATATGTGTTTGTGGTTTATAATATTTTACAAGCCCAGCTACGCTGCTGTTAGACTTTTGGTCTTGTTTTGTTATAAAGACTTTTGGGGAAACGAGGGTAAACCGACAACATAATATGATAAAGCTGCTCGGATTGTGTACTTTATTTACTGTTTGGTCGTATACTTTACATTCATTATTCAACATGTGCAAATATACAAGTACAACTATTTCAATGGACCATGTTGTGTGACATATTTACATTGGAAATGTCATTTTCTGACCTGTGTGTCATGATGATGCATTTTCAAATCCTAAATAACTCCTGAAGATCCAAGTGAACATGGATGGCATTCCATATTGAGTTTTCAATAAATACAGATAATCTATTATGCATCAATGCACAGGATTTGAAAATATATATATGTATTTTTAAGTCTTTGGGATGACAGCCGACCTCCAAGACTCGGAGCTAAGGTAGCCATAAATTGCAAATGCTAATGTGGATTAAAATGACCATTGACACCATTTGAAAAATAAATTTAGTAGCAGAAACTATAGCAGATTGGTAGTCCCTAATTATCGTTACATTTTCAAAATGCCCGATGAGCATCACATCATTTATGACATTGCCCCATACCCCACAATGCCTGTGTGCAGAAAAAAGGCAACTTTATCATGATCTGAGCTTAAAGGTCCACAGACTTGGAAAAATCAGGTTTGGTTTAATGAATGGATATGGCTTCACATAACAATGAATCGTTGTTCTTTTCTTGAATAAATATATTGGAAGGAAATTTTAAATGTTTTTTTGGTGTACATTTATGCTCGATTCTGGCTAGCTCTGCCCACCCCAAAAAATGGCGATTTGATTATGTCATATATCACGTGATACGTCACATAATCTTAAACGCACTTTTGCTGCGGGACTTGTGTTTACGTGTGGCTTACATAAGCTCTGAACTCTGAAAAAGTACTCCGAATGCCATCTAGATATATCGTTGCTGGTTGTATCAATCCATCCAAAGATGGTGTGAGTATGCATGTTTTCCCAAAAGATACAGCTGTAAGGAAAATATGGATAGCCAACGTAAAACTGACCAGAGGAAAGTGGCATGGCCCAACTGCTTCAAGCGTCATTTGCAGCGCCCATTTTGAAGATAATTCGCATGACACTGACCTGTATTCGCAGTGAAGGGATGAGTAAATTTAAGCGATTAAAAGCCGACATGATCCCACTAAGATTTATCAACGGTTTGGTTGGAGTCCTAGCTAGAGTGCTTAAGCTACTTGGCGAGCGCTCTACAAGTACAATGGTAATAGAACACACCCCTAAACATGTGGGTCACCACTCCATTGTGAGGTGTTACAGGTTAGGGCAAGAAACTGAAAATTTCAGCAGAGTACCGGCACACACTAGTTGACTGCAAAAAACCATAGGATCTCTCACGCCCACCAGCAAATTCTTCGTAAACGTAACGTTCTTTAGAAGGACCGCATACTCCATGTGAATTACCAGGATGGCAGTTTATAGTCATCTCGCGAATCAAAACCAAATACATGGTGATTACGCTAGTTCTGCCATATTCTCTCAACCCATTGATTAAATAGGCAAGATGTAATTAGATATGTACCTATTTATCAGATGAGCTAAAAATATTCTGTTTATCACATGTAAGGTCTGATGGGATGGTGCAGAGGTAATGGTGTACTGTAGGGTATTGAGCTTTTAGCTGTCTAATCTGGGTGGGATTCTTGACCAGATGATAAAATGTCAGACGATTGGTGCTTCGGAGGCAGGGCATTGCATCACAAAGGATCCCAACCCTTGGGGTTCATTTAAAATATCCCTCACTAGAGTTGCACAATTATTTCTTAAGCTGTTGAAAGAGGACAACTTTTCTTAAGTTGCACAATTTCTTAACGATTTTTGACCATGATACGTTCGGTCATTACTTATCCAATCTCAACCAAACTTGACAGGGAGAGTAAGGGTCATGCAATGAAGGTTGTGGGGAATTCCTTTGCCTCCCTCCCCAAGGGGGTTTTCCCCACCAATGGGGTTGTGTGTTGAGGTGTATATCCATGTGAAGATAGCTTTATTGTGGCGTTTTTTCAAGGACGCTTCTAGCAACAACACTAATGATAATAGTGCAATATTGTTACAAAACAATATTAACACTAATAACATCCCACATCCCCAAGGGGGGTTTCCTCCAAGAACAAACGCCCTGTTAATCTATCTATAATTCCAGTAATCTCTGTACGTCTGTACGTCTGTACGTTTGTTTGTCTGTGACCGCTGTTTCTCGACAACCACGGGTCCGATATACTTTTAACTTGCCAGGTATATTGCTGGGGACCCGAGGATGTGCCTTTTCAAGGTTTCATATTAATCGGACAATTACTTACCGAGCTATGTCCAAAAAACGATTCAACCAATCAGAGAGCAGCGAACGATCGCGTGTGCCGAACGTGGAGGACACACTCTGCCTCGGATGGCACATTTGACAGCGTATTCATTTATTTCACGTTTGCAAACTATGTTGGCGTTAAACTATGTTTTAAAACTAATAAAACCGAATTTGCGATTCATTCGCTTTCCTGCGCGTTTGTGCACGCGATGGCGATTTCTTTACCAAACTCCGGAAGCCGTTCGCTTTGGACCAAACCATTGCATGTAAATAGAGGGGGGGGATTGTCACCGTACTCGCAAGCCGTTCGCTTTGGACCAAACCATTTCATGTAAATAGAGGGGGGGGATTGTCACCGTACTCGCAAGCCGTTCGCTTTGGACCAAACCATTTCATGTAAATAGAGGGGGGGGATATAATTTTAGATATAGATATAGTACGGGCAATGCCCTAGTGTGTATAAATAGCTTAACGTGGTGTTTTCTTAGGAGCACCGGCCTCCATCAGAAGTAAAAATATTATAAACCACAAACATGTATGATTACCTTTTCATATCAAACAGTCGCTAATGCTGTTTATAACACAAAACTGAAATTAATTTGGAGGAATCCGGGCATCAGTCCATACTCATCACGTCGACGAACACACCTGATCGTAGATTTACTGTAGTGTATATACCCCACAAAGCTTAGTAACATGATCCTTCCTGTCGCTTCCATGGAGTTCTTCCAAGGAGTTTTTGTGGTGTTTTTCCAATGCCGCTTCTCATTACAAAAGTAATAAAAACACCTATGATAATAGCATAATATTAATGAAATTGCGAAACAATATCCCCACTCCCGAGAGGGGTTTTGCAATTTAGAATGTTGCCTCCCGCTCTTCCCCCCTCACCACCACCCTCCCTTCCCCCCCCCCCCCCCACCCACTCCCCTTCCCGTGAAAAGTGATAAGAAAATATAGCAATGAAAACTACAACGACACTCGGTGGAGCGCACACCTCCACCAGGCTGAACAATTTACATCTTGTATCCCACCGATAGGCCAGAACTGCATCCGCACCTTAACCAAAATCAAATTGGTTTGTTCTTGCCACCTACCCAACTCATCCACCGGGTTTCGTCCAATCCGTCCACAACCTTTTGAAATATTGTGCTATATATAGTTTTTGGCTGTTTCTCTCATTGGTAAAGAATCACTTTAAAAACCATTTTTAATTCTCATATCTGGATCTGGATCTTCACCAAAATTGAATCAATTTATTCTTGTCACACACCCAAAGTGTCCAAGTTTCATTCGAGTCCGTCTAACTTGATTGGAAAAACATCAGCACATTCGGTGGGGAGGTAGCAATAAGTGGCTCCACTCCATGGAAATGCAAGATTAACAAAATGCATCTTAGTCATTTGTTTTTCTTTTCAAGTGGCATTGTATGCCCCAACAGATGAATGTAGTGAAAAGTTGGATTTTTAAAAGCATCTAAACAATATTACTCGAATTAGGTTAGTCTCAGAAAACAAGCATATCAAGAGCTTAACTTATGTTCAATCAACAAAATAAAACATACCTTGATCCTGCACAAGGAAGTCAGTGGTGACCAGAGGAGGGACCTGGCCTCGAACTGCTGTCGAATAAGGATCTGTGGCATGCTGGACTCTATCATCCTCAATGACTTGGATCTGAACACAAAATCCAGCAGGACATCAAGCTCAGCATAACAGCAATACACCAAATAGGATTGCTCGTCATTTAGCTAAATCCAAGTCAGGAGGCACTCCAAGGTGTCACCTCATCTGAAAATTTACAGAAAACCTATTTAACTTGGCCATCTTCTTTATATGGCTCAAAATTATAAGAAAAAGGAAAGGATGGAGACCAATAAAATAAGCCATACATCTTCCCTTCCCTCAACAAAATAAAGAACAATGTGCAGCAAGGAACAAAAACAGACCATAACACCCAGTGAGCAAAATATAATCATAAAAAGTAAATAATAACGAGCGAAGATCATGGCGTGCCATCGCAAATGCCCAGGCTTCTCACCTAAAGCAAAGTTGAAGCATGGCATAAAGTTCCACCACAAATGACGATATAAAATCGAGTTAAATTTCCCCGTTTTGACACGTCACCCTAAGTTCCCACCCCCGGTGGACAAATATGAACCGGTAGTCAAATACAAAAAAATCGTTACATATTTCATGCGTCCCCCAATGTTGATTGCATAAACAAAGTTTCATTTTAAAATGCTTCAAGATGTGCCCACAATTTAACTTTTTGGTTAAATTGTGGGCATATTTGACCTTTTGCACCTTCTTGCCATGTAGTGATCATAACCTGCTTTAACTTTGCTTTGGTGAATTTCTGCACAACTGTTTAGGAGATAGCGTGACAGACAGACACAGTCAATTTCAATATCACCCCGGTTTTTTTTTAAGTATGCCTTGGAAAATAAAAGCTTCTCAAACGTAATATGTGGACACCAAAATGCCTGTGGTGAAAACTCATGCCATGTACTGTACTGTAAACAAAACGTACGCATCAAAAATTCACAAGATATTAAGGTCGTGGATGGTCTCTGGAAGCCGTAAACACTTTATATTGTTTAAGTATCCAAAACACCATGCATTAATCCTAATTTAACAACGCAAAAAGATTGGATTTGTGAAGCCACGAGTCATGCAGTCATTTGTGTTTTAGAAAGGTTGACTACTGTCTATACAGAAAAGTTTTAATGTGTAAAATAAAAGATAAAAAAATCCTTTCCTGTATCTGGGCATTCCAAAACCTTAACCCAACAAACAAAACAACCAAAAAAAAGTAAAAGCGTGAAAGGACCAGAACAAAGAGTAGACATGAGCAACTTTCAGAGGACAAGGCAAGCAAAGCAAGCAAGAACACTTACGGGACTCGGGATTGCATCTGGGTCTATCCTATGCCTCGTTTTCGGTTGAACAGGAGTTTCCGCAATGCGCTACAGCAGCAGAGCAGCGGAAAATGAAAAAGAGAAAGAAAAAGAGGAAGAACAACAACAACACAACAGTTTACAAATTTAAGTGAACATTTCTGACAACATCTCCATTGTAGTCCCACATGACATATGGTGATACTTCTCTGACCCTTTCTAACTGTAATTCTGTCCCATTGTAACGTAATCAATGCAGTGTGGAATGGTCCATACTCCTCAAGACCAAAGGGTTGCTCCACATAACCAGTCTACTTTCACTCTGTAATTACAAGTTAAAAGTCTCTCTGAGCTTGATGAGTTGTACTTTTGCCAGTGCTTGGAGATCTTTATGCCGATTTCAAGAAATCTCATATTGCACAAGTACCAGATTTTCTCAACAAAGCATTACGTATCGTTTTCACCTAGTATTGTGTCGTGACCAGACCATGTATGTACTGAAATATCACCCTCAAGCTTATTTTCAATTCAAAGCAAAATTATAGAACATAACCCACTGGGCTTGGTATGGAATCTGGGTCAAGGCGCCGTGGCTGGCCTTGAGGTGGTCCCATGGGAGCAGCAGTTCCATGGGGACCAGGAGGTCCCATGGGTCCTTGTGAAACAGAATAGGGTTGTTGAAAGCCAGGATGAGGGCCAGCATAACCAGCTTGAGAAGTTTGGGCTTGCTGTGGTCCATAAGTGCCTGTTTAATACAGAGTTTGTAAACGACATGAGTTTGCACTTTAATGTTTTACAGCTTAGAATGGGCAGGGGGTGGGGTAGGGCTAAAGCAACAATTCATGCTTGAAGCAAAAAACAATTTCAGGACAAGATTGGATACGAGTAACAATACTGAAGTCGTGTTGAATCACAATTTGTACAAAAATATATATACTCCAAAAAGAAGAAAGTGCTCTCAATATAAAGGTCAAAACCAAGTTTAAAAAAAAAAATGAAATCAAATTTCCAGAAAGTGCAGCAAAGTGTTCATGAAGACCAGGGCTGACCGTTTAGTTGTGGAGGGAAGCCAGGTTGGGGAGGGAGACTGCTCAGGTGCACACCTGGCCCTGGCAATTGTTGCATGGTACTAGACCCAACCCGAGTTGACAAGGCATGATCGGATGCCATAGGAGTTGATGTGGGAGGTACCAAGGAGAGCGGTGGATGCTGAGAAGGTGGCGCAGCAGCAGCAGTGGGGTAATTTACTGGGGCCCAGAGCAGCGACAAGGAAGACAAGATCATCAAATAAGCAGATGATACATAGGTACGAGTGTTGTCATTATGAAAGTAAAATCAACAACAACTATGAACAGCGACACAAAGGATGATGGGATTCAATTAACAATTAAACAAATAAAGATCTATTTACCTTTGAACAATGGTCTACATTGTTTAATGACATTGCTAGTCTCCAGAACAAATGCTGCCTTGGCATAATTTGTTGCACTATCTCCTTCCCGTTGTCTAAAAGCTGGCAAAACCTTTATCCAATGTGTTATGGAGGAGGTGTTTCCCATATGGGCCGGCTGTGGTGTACCAACAAAAGCTTTATCAAAACGTACATACATCATAGTGTCTTACCATATGACTGGGGTGTCTGCTGTGCCGTATACTGTGGCGGAATCCCTGAAATATTCAATCCACCCATTTGATTGGCCAGCTGCTGGCTGGTTGGGGGTGTTGCCACACCCTGATAGGCTGATTGCTGAACACTGGTGAGTGGAAGTGCCATTTGATAAGCTGTCTGTGGTGTACTGGTAGATGGAGGTGCCATACGATGCACTGGCTGTTGAAAGGAAGAATAGCTTTGGTCTTGCGAAGGAGCGACTGGCATAAAGCCTTGCTGTTGATTTGACCTGAGAAATGCAATGGCAATGAAAGGTTGGCGGAAAAAGTAGGCATATGCACAAATCACAACAAAATAATAAAAAAGCTTTTTCAATCGAATAAAAACATATTTGTGTCCAAACAAAAGCAAATTCAAGTGCAAAAGGCAAACTAGAGCGAAGTCAACGACACGCCATTGCAAATCCCCACGATTCCTATATAAAGCAAAGTTGAAAGATGGCAAAAAGTTCCCCCAGGAATGACCCAAAACAAATTTTGAATTAAAAATTATTTTGTTTTGACCATTGTGAATGTAAGTCCCCACACCTTCAAAATGCAAAGTTTCATTCAAAAAAGTTTTAAAATGTGGCCATAATTACTTTTTTGGGGGGTATTTGACCTTTTACCCAACTCTTGCAATTTCTTGCCATGTGGTGATCACAACTACCAAGTTTGATGAAGTTCTACACAACTGTTTAGCAGAATATAGCGTGACGGAAGAAAACACAAAGACAGAGCCGATTACAAAATCCCTGTTTTTTCTAAATTGAATGCACTCAATGTACATACCTACCGGGCACCCATTTTTTGTGATTCTGATATTTTTTTTTTGGGTGACCCAAGTCAAATTTTGGGTGCCTCCCCCCCCCCCCCCAAAAAAAAACCAATAAAGATAAATAGAAAACTGTAAAACTTATTACCTCTGCCACCGAAGGTGGATGGAGGTTATGTTTTCACCCCTGTTTGTTACTTGACGGAAGAGATTCCGGCAAGTATGTTGGTTGGTTGGTTTGTCTGTTGGTCTGTCTGTTTGTTTGCAGTACTACGTCCACACTGTCGCACATATAATCGACAAACTTTACACACATATTTGTCATGCCCTGGAATAGACTGTGCCCAATTTTTAACTCTCTTGGCCCAAGGCCTCCATTATGACGTCATAATTCGATAATTCGACAAGTACAAAACGTCATCTGATCAAGATGCAATTTCTTGAGTTTTCTCCATGAGTTTTCTCCATGCTCAATGCGGTACACACAGTGACGCAAAACAGCAGAATGTGACAAGAACAAGCCGATTAGATTTTGGTTCAGGTCCGAATCCAGATCCGACCTATCAGTGGGATACAAAACATAAAATATTCAGCCTGGCAGAGGTATGCGCTCCACCTAGTGTTGTTCTAGTTTTCTATGATATTCAAATTTGAAAAAAACCTAACCCATCAACCAGCCATTGTTTAATAGAATGAAACCAAAAAATGTTCATTTCTGAAAGAACAAGATATTTATTGTGATTGAACTTCATAATCACCATGCTAGAAGTGTACAGCCTTAACACTGACACCAGAATAAATATTCTCATATTCGCAATAACAACAAATATGCAATCGTGTGGTTTCGAACATGGATGATTTTTACTGGCAAGTTCAAACAATCTTTCTTCCAAAAACATGTGGTAACTACGATCTTGGCATTTGGCATTTGTGGCATGAAACCTGCAGAGCATAAATAAATAGAATATATCCATCTTCCCTCACAAGGAATAACCTTCAGCTATGGAATGAAGTTTCAATCAAAACCAAGATACTATTTTTAATCAATAATGAAATCCTGGCAAGTTTAAAGTAATCCATCTCTCCACTGAAATAATCAGGTATGCCATTTTGGGAGTGCCCAACATAGCATCCAAAACCCAACCACTTATAACATGTGGGTCCCCCGGGCACCCGTTAATGTCGAGCTCTGTATTATCAACAGTGCAGGTTTGAAGACGCTATTCACTCCAACACACAACACACAAGTGCAAGTGCGAAACATAGTCTTTCAAAAATAAATTTATGCACAGAGTTTTGGTGAAATTTTTGCACCTGATCCAGCCAGACAGTGAAAAGGGAGCAAAACTTGAGTCAAGGCGAGGAAAGCATGCCGTATTTGGCATCATCACACCTTGATCAGTTTTCCCACCACACAGTTGTGGCCAAAAATATTGGCACCCTTGCACTTTTTTCAAATAATGCACCATTTCTTCCAGAAAATTGTTGAAATTAAACAATGTTTTGGTATCCACATATGTATTTCTTTGGTTTGCAGTGGAACAAAACAAAAAAAGCTAAAAAAAATACTAAATCTTAGCTTACTCCACACAGAAATCCTAAAATGGCCTGGACAATATTATTGGCACCTTTTAGAAGTCGTTAGAAATAATTAGATTTCAAGCAGGTGATTCTCCTTTACTTTGGAATTGAACACACCCGTGGTGAATTGCAGGTGCCTGCAATATAAAAATCACTTATTCAGCCAGTTTGAATAGAGAAAAGGAGTCATTCTGCTGATTTGTGTCACTGTGTGTACCGCAATGAGCATAGAGAAAAGAGAGAAAACCAGAGAATTGTCTGAGGAGGACAGACACAAGATTGTAGCCAAGCATGGACAATCTCAAGGCTACAAGTACATCTCCAGCGACATTGATATTCCTGTGTCCACAGTACGCAATGTTAGCAGGAAGTTTAAGGCCAATGGCACTGTAGCTAACCTCCCTGGACGTGGCCATAAGAGAAAACTTGACCGAAGATTGCAGCGAAGGATTGTTCGAATGGTGGACAAAGCACCTCGATCAACTGCCAAACAGATTCAAGCTGACCTTACGACACAATTTCAGTTTGTCAGGTACGACAGTACGGTCAATTTCAGGTACGACAGTTCCAACTCACACCATCCGCAGCCAACTCGATGAGAGGGGGTTCTATGGTAACAGACCCAGGCTGAGAGAGATACATAAGAAAGCCCGACTGGAGTTTTCCAAAACACACCTGAACAAGCCAAAATCCTTCTGGGAGAATATCCTGTGGACAGATGAGACCAAATTAGAGCTTTTTGGTAAAGCACATCATCTCTATGTTTACAGAAAACAAAATGAAACCTTCAAACAAAAGAACACCTTCCCGACAGTCAAAGATGGAGGAGGTTCAGTGATGTTTTGGAGTTGCTGTGCTGCCTCTGGCACTGGGTGCCTTGAATGTGTGCATGGCATCATGAAATCAGGAGATTACCAAGGCATGTTGGAGCGCAATGTTCAACCCAGTGTCAGAAAGCTGGGTCTCCATCGAAGGTCATAGGTCTTGCAGCAAGACAATGACCCCAACTTCAAAAAGCACCCAGGATTGGTTCAAGACAAAACACTGGACTGTTCTGAAGTGGCCAGCAATGAGTCCAGATCTAAATCCCATTGAACACCTGTGGGGAGATCTGAAAACAGCAGTTGGGAGAAGGCACCCTTCAAAGCTGGGAGAACTGGAGCAGCTTGCGTAAGAAGAGTGGGCCAAACTTCCAGTAGAGAGGTGCATGAAGCTCATTCATGGCTATCGGAAGCACTTGACTGCAGTTATTTTGTCCAAAGGCTGTGCTACCAATTATTACGTCTGGGGTGTCAATAATTTTGTCAATGCCATTTCTTTTTATTTTCTGATTTAAAAGGATATATCAAGTTCTGAATCAAAAACAAAGGTTCTGTAATATCAACAGTGAAATAGAAAATTGTGGAGACCAAATACTTTTGTCAATTTGAACTTATTTTTAGGGAAAATTGTGTTATTTGAAAAAAAAGTGCAAGGGTGCCAATATTTTTGGCCACGACTGTATATGGTACGAGGTGTCATGCTTTCGTATTTTTTTTGATATGACAGTGGAATAGATCAATAAATAACAATTTTATTTATACTTGCAGGGGCTATGGGGCACTGCCCTAGGGGGGGGAAATCACCCAGCGTTGCCTTGCTGGGTGAGCTTTCCCGGTGGTGTTTTCGGCACGTGTTGGACATGAAAAGCTATGGAGTTATTGGCCTCATCGTGATTATCTTTTGCCTACGGGTGGGTGGCAACACTGCTCGACCCCACATCCAAATATACACTTTATAGCAGACATTGGTGGCTTCAAAACGGACGTCAAGGCCAACATGTAGTGGCTTAAAACATTACCCAGACTCTGAAGTGTTTACACCCAAAATTTGGGGTTTAGGTGCTAGAACACACAAACACATACATGAAAGAATCACGTACAAACGCACGAACACACAAACGCTTGTAAATATTTATAAGATTCTAAAGCATTTTAAAATGCATTTCCCATTGGATGATAATGATGATAAAACATTTTATTAATAGTTTTTAACTTCATAAATGTGTTGATCAACCGCATATAGGTGACATTTACCTTTGTGAGGGTGGTCCTGCTGGCCCATTCTGCATATTCCCATGGCTATATTGGCCATAAGCACCTTGCTCTTGCACGTGCATCTGCCCTGCACGGTGTGTTGCCATGGATGTTGGAGTTGGTTTTACAGAACCTGGTAAACAAGTGTTAATCACCTTCTTGACTATGACCAATGACAGAAAGGTTTAACAAAACACCTTTGCGATATGTCAGCAATCGTCATATATCCAACAAAGTGTGCTCACTTTGCATCGGAGGTGGTGGAGCTCCAAAGTTCTGCTGGCTTGGCCCATTGTACGCATTCTGAGTTTGAGGAGGTTGCACTTGCTGATACTGAGGTGCATAACCTGGAGGGTACGTGGCAAAATTGCCCTGGCCCTGCCCATAGGACTGTGCAGGCATGTAGCTGTTGTGTTGGCTCATTGTTCAACACGATCCCTTCTGAACTTCAGTGCTAAAATAGGATTAGAGTCTGAAAAATAAAATGTAAACTATGCAGTCATAACAAGCGCAAAACTCAAAAAAACAATTTCAGGGATCCTCAGCAGATTAAAAATCTTGCAAACGCATGTTCAAATATCTGGGCATGTTCAAATATCATCTTAAATGCCAACATTTTATTTTAAATGATGATCTGCCTTATCCCTTCCCATTTCTGCTCGGGTCTTCACTTTATTTATTTACAGGAATATAGCTAATCTCCATTTCACTTTGCTGATGTTTCCACAATTCTGCTGAAAGCAAATAAAACTAGAACGGGCACTCGGTAGAGCGCATACCTTCGCCGCAGCTACTGTTCTGTACTTGGCATGGGAGTGTAGGGAACAGAACAACAAAAATACGATTTTGACCTTTTCGTGACCTTGACCTTGACCTTTGACCCGATTGCTCCCAAAATCTAATCAAATGTGTCCCGTATAATAACCAATCATCCCACCAAATTTCATGCAATTCGGTTGAATACTTTTTGAGTTATGCGAATAACATACACACACACACACAGACATACAAATAAATACACAGCGATCAAAACATAACCTTCCGCTTTTGCGAAGGTAACAAGAGGGAGAATTGCTTTGCCATACAAGGTCTTGGGTCTCATGATCTGACATGATCTTTCCTGGGAAAACCAAATTTCCAAGCTGGCCTCCAAAGCCAGCTGCCGACTGCACATCCTCCCTTGTGTGAAGTCCTTCCATGGCACTACTGAGCTTCTCACCACATACAAAGCTTTCATCCTCATCTTAATGGAATACTGCTCTCCCCTCTGGGCTGGTGCTCCTGCCTCACACCAAGCTCAGCTTCACGCTGTAGAAACCAAGACTTTTAGAATCATTGGAATCTCCTGCAATGAAGCCGATTCTGAGGGCCTTTCACTTACTCACCACAGGCAGGTTGGTGGTCTTTCTGTCTTCTACCGACTCCTCTCCGGGCTTGCTCCTCCAGCTCTCTCTGGGCTCTGTCCCCCAAATATTCCTTCAGGTCGCACAAGATCTGCCAGCAACCCTCTTCTGGTGAAACTGCCAAAATCAAGACTCTCTGCTTGCTCACCTTCACTCTTTCATTCCTCTTTTTTACACCCCTGGAACAATCTCCCACACTATCTTCAATCCCACTCCTCCCTCCAGGTCTTCAAAACAGCTGTTCACCACCATCTCTTATCTTTCCAAATCCAAAACCTTGATCATTTCTACCCCCATTAATACACCCCAAATCTACCTTTTTCAAACTCTGTTTTCTTTCCTGAAAGTCCTTGTAGTGTCCATTTGTTTTTACTGTGTTAGCCCGCTCCCTTCCACAGATCTCCCGATGTCCCGGTTCTCTACTGTTGTTGTGCTTCCCTCTCTCTCTCCCCCTCTTGTCTCCTGCTCCCTTTACGATACGTTTCATGTGCGTTTCTGTTTCTGTGTTTCATGTGTTAGCTCTTACACGAGCCTCGACTTTCCATACAAAAAATAAATACATTCCCCCTATCAAGTTTCAGTTTAGTATGCTAAAGGATATGGGGAAAAAGTGCAGAAAACCACAGGTGGGACAATTGGACAGATGGAGAACAAACCTATAGTCCCCTCTAGGTAGGACACCAATAAAATCTAATAAAAAGCCAGTTTACTGTTTTATAGATACATCTTCCTTCCTTCTTGAAAACAGTTTTTCCAATCAATTCAAATGTGAAGTGTTGATCGTTTCTGGATACAAATAGCCAAACAACAACAACAACAAACGTACTTTCATTCAGTAGTCGGAAATACGAGTACATTCTCTCAAAAATTACTTGGTTCCATGCCTTCTAGTGACCTTCCTTGGGATTGCTTACATTTAAAAATAAAAACTACAGTGAAGTCGATGACACGTCATCGCAGTTTACTTTTTCTGGCCTTATATTTGATTTCATAGACTTGGATGGTCATTTATTATTATAGATAGCAACCCCACCCTCTTCGATTTTGTTGATGTCGCCAATATGTCAAAATTTCCATGCCATGTCACCTCGTGTTTTGTATTATGCTCGGTGTTTTTTCTCTATGTAGTTGTTAATTGTTGCTTTTCTTATGTTTCTTCACTTCTCATTCCTTTTTCCCTTCTATATTCTCATCCCTGACAGCTCCAGCTACTAAAAGAGTGCAACCTCTTGGCTCTTAAGAAATACCCTCCAATTGTTCTTGTTTACACCCCACCCCCCCCCCCCCCCCCCATCTTTTGCAATTGCTGCTCTTTGATGAATAAGTCAATATCAGATATTTTGTCATTTTAATTCCTTGAAAGCTAATGAGTTTCAAATGTTGATGCAAGGGACATGGATGGATACTAAGCCACCCATATAAAATTATGTTCTTGTTATCCAAGTAGCTGCATCGCTTAATGAAAATGAAGGTGGATTTGGAAACAATTTTGATCTACATGACACAGCTCCTAATGCAGCTGGTCAATATTATACTGAAAATCAATCATTTGACAAATATAAAACACATGATAAAAATGTGTTTTCCATGCTACACTTCAACATGGTGGTTCGTGTGGAGCCTGTGATGGTTGATTGCATCATTTTCTGGGGGTACGGTTGTGTCGCTGATGCAATGCCTCTCTATTGCCAGTCACTGGTACTCATTTTGCTGACCTCAGAAGGATGACAGGCTGAATCAAACCCACCCTGTTAACAGTTAATTCAACGGCATGATAGGGGTTCAAACTCAAGACCCTAACATCTCAAGCCAGCCACCTTAACTGTTAAGCCAACACCAGAATTAGTAAACTTCAACATAAGAAGCATAAATAAAAATTTCGAAAGTTTACGAATGCTTTTAGAAAAAATTAACTTCAATACTTCTATTTATCGGTCTGTCTGGAACATGGTTATCAGATAAACCTTTGCCCTCTTTTGTTTTTCATTTCCTGGTTTTAAATTAGTAACAATAGGCAAACCAAAGGTGGGGGGAATGAATGAATGAATATGAATGATCGTTTTAAGGCCATTTTTTCCCACTAGAGCGGGAGTTAGCCTATAGGAGTTGCTGTATATATTTCCTTAAAATACAACTTTAAGACTTTTCAGTTTTACTGGTTTAATTGATTCAAAATTCAAACCGGATGATTCAAAACAACCTGCATCCAGTTAAAGAAGATCTATATCAATGTTTTTGTAATTTATGCAACCAATGCATTAAATTTGAGCCTGATTTGACAATAATGTACAAAATAATCTTTGTAACTACCTGGATCTGTGTACTATTTGTTTCCATCCTACTCTTTAAAAAAAAAAAAAACTTTACCTTCTTCTTTTTTTTTTAATTCGACTCAAATTGTATAAATGTGTAAAGGCTAACCCCCGCTCTTGCAGGGAAAATGGCCTTAAAATGCCTGTTGTTGTTGTTGTTGCTGTTCTTTAAATGTGTAAAATGATGATGCTGTACTGAAGAGCTCAGTGACTTTCAACGTGGCACCGTCATAGGATGCCACCTTTCCAACAAATCAGTTCGTCAAATTTCTGCCCTGCTAGAGTTGCCCCGGTCAACTGTAAGTGCTGTTATTGTGAAGTGGAAACGTCTAGGAGCAACAACAGCTCAGCGGGGAAGTGGTAGGCCACATAAGTTCACAGAACGGGACCGCAGAGTGCTGAAGCGCGTCGCGTGTAAAAATCGTCTGTCCTCGGGTGCAACACTCACTACCGAGTTCTAAACTGCCTCTGAAAGCAACGTCAGCACAACAACTGTTCGTCGGGGGCTTCATGAAATGGGTTTCCATGGCCGAGCAGCCGCACACAAGCCTAAGATCACCATGCACAATGCCAAGCTTCGACTGGAGTGGTGTAAAGCTCGCCGCCATTGGACTCTGGAGCAGTGGAAACACGTTCTCTTGAGTGTTGAATCACGTTTCACCATCTGGCAGTCCGACGGACAAATCTGGGTTTGGCCGATGCCAGAAGAATGCTACCTGCCCGAATCCATAGTGCCAACTGTAAAGTTTGGTGGAGGAAGAATAAAAGTCTGGGGCTGTTTTTCATGGTTCGGACTGGGCCCCTTAGTTCCAGTGAAGGGAAATCTTAACACGACAGCATACAATGGCATTCTAGACGATTGTGTGCTTCCAACTTTGTGGCAACAGTTTGGGGAAGGCCCTTTTCTGTTTCAGCATGACAATGCGCCCGTGCACAAAGCGAGGTCCATACAGAAATGGTTTGTCGAGATTGGTGTGGAAGAACTTGACTGGCCCCTGACTTCAACTCCATCAAACACCTTTGGGATGAATTGGAATGCCGACTGCGAGCCAGGCCTAATCGCCCAACATCAGTGCCCGACCTCACTAATGCTCATGGCTGAATGGAAGCAAATCCCCGCAGCAATGTTCCAACAACAAGTGGAAAGCCTTCCCAGAAGAGTGGAGACTGTCATCGCAGCAAAGGGGGGACCAACTCCATATTAATGCCCATGATTTTGGAATGAGATTTTCGATGTTCGGGTGTCCGCATATACTTTGTCATGGAGTGCATGTAAACTTCCACAGAAGAAGAAGCAGCAGGACCATCCACCAGCCAATAAGGTGATATGATGTAAGTCTTCAAATTGTCCACTGGGGTAAAGGGTCCACTCTTCATAAGCGGCGAAACCCCCGTGAAGAAGAAGCGGTGAAACCTCCGTGAAGAAGAAGAGGCTCAAAAGATAGATATTCCAAAGAGAAACTGAATAAATTCCACAAAACAATGAAAAGCAAGTGTCATGCTGTTTAGGTTTCAGGTTCAGAAAGTGGGGAAAAGGAAGTTGAGGCTTCAAGTATGAGCAGTGAGGATGATGAACCAGAGAACGAAAATATACAGCACTCTGAAGAAGAAATCCTTCACTGACCATTTCACTGTTGCCAAAGGCTATGCGATGCATCCAAAACCTTCACGTCATACAAAGATCCAAACACAGCCATGTGACCCAAGTGTGCTTGTCATATCCTGAATCATAGGTCTGCAGGGTGCTCCAAGAAGATGAGAAAAGTTTTTTTTCCCCAATGAAAGACACACAAACACAAAAAAAGAAATGTGAAAGTCCAATGAATGGCAAAGATTACACTGGGTGACCTGCCATTGCCTTCTCAGCAGTGGTCAGGGAAGAATTTAGAATTTTGGCCTGGTGTCATCCTACTCGGCTACCGTTAGCGAGACACTGTGGGATCCTTAACTTCCACGAACAACTAATGCTGGCAGACAGGTCCTCAGCTCGACTTCCATTCTGTTCAAGAGGGAGAACATTGATGAATTCGCCTGAATTTGAAACAGCAGGGTGACAACTATTTATAGCAAGGTCCAAGCTCCCCCTTCTACAACCCTCCTTCCCCACCATCGACCTCACAAAATGTACGACAATTACGTCAAAGGAAAATGCACCTCCAAATTCTGCTCGTCCCCCTAGGCCCTAGGTCTTAGACCACAGTAGTCCAACATTAATCTGCGAATGGTCTGCTTTCTACGTTTCATTACTTGGCAATCTGAAATAAACAAGATGATTTACTTCCCCCAACAATGTGAATCACCCACAAAAAAAACAACCTCAGCATGCCAAAGTCCAAGCTGGTGAGATGTGATGAGAAGCACGTAAACAGTCCAAAGTCCATTTCCAAAAACAAGAGTATTAATTTTAAAAAAAGAACAACCAGCCGTCGAAGCATGGTCAAACCAACCCCATCCGTCAAAGGATTCCAAACCATTTGTACATACTCATTCTTACATATCATTTTAAAAACTGGTGGCTCAATTAACTACCAATGAGATTCCCTTTTCCAAATACGTGGGATCTCTAGCATCAGCGAGGCAAGTGGCAAGTATAAACAGAACAGCAGGCTTAAATACCCCCATCATATGTACTGCTTGTGTAGGAGAAAACACACAAACACACACACACACACATCTCATTTTTTCATTTCTGTTCCTTACAATTCTATCCCTCTCTTTCATTCACAGAGACACACACACACACACACACACACACACACACACACACACACACACACACACACACACACACACACACACACACACACACACACACCTGATAGGTCTCTGTTACATCTCCCCCACCAACATGTGGAGATAGCAGTCAACAACACCTACATTCACACACATATATATATACACATACATATAACACACAAACACAAGCATAAGCACACACAAACACAAACACATGTGCACACATGTGCACACACACACACACACACACACACACACACACACACACACACACACACACACACACCTGATAGGTCTCTGTTACATCTCCCCCACCAACATGTGGAGATAGCAGTCAACAACACCTACATTCACACACATATATACACATACATACATATAACACACAAACACACACAAACACAAACATGTGCACACACAAACACAAGCAAAAACACACACACACACACACACACACACACACACACACACACACACACACACAATTAATTGTACAGTATCGGTTGTTCCTAAACTTAAATATAAATAATTTAAAGGATTGTTGTAAATGATGTTAATTTCACAACATCCCATATTCAACTTTATTTAAATTGTAAACCTCAAACATAGTTCCTCCACCTAAAGCAAGAACCTTAACCCGTAAGCAACTGACTAGTTTCCCGACTGCATGGATCATCAGCTGGGCACCGTTCTTCCTCGAGGTTTCAATCCTTTCAGCCCAGGACCTCTCCAAACGGCGGATCCACAACCTCGATCATGGATCCACATCAATAGATGGTACATCAGTAGATCCACAACCTCAGTTGCGTCCAGGCAGACACACAAGCAAGACACACACACACAAAGCAAACACAAACAAACAAACACACACACAAGCACAAAAACACACACAAACAAAAGCACAAACACAAGCACACACAAACACAAACACACACAAACACAAACACACACAAACACACACTGCAATGCATGATAATCTATCTCAAACACAGCAACGACCTGACCTGGGTACACACATGTTTTTGTTACGTGTTGCCATTCACAGGACACGAACTATTTAGTATTTGCTATTGCACAGAAAAGAAAATAAAGGCACCAACAACGCACACAATGGAATCAATATGCAAACTGTCAGCGCAGCTCTGGAGAGAAAGAACAGTGGACAGATCTCGAGTCGGTAAGTTTACCGCTCAAGCCGGAATCCGTAAATATTCGACGCAGGCTCAAGCCAGGCCTAGGCCCCGGTGGCTCACAGCGCTTGCCCCGATAACATCGCGGTTCAAAGAGGCTACGGGGACTGAAAGGGATAGGGAGAGAGGCTGATGGAAGAAGGGAAAGGGCGGACGGCCACCTTCCCGAACCTGGGAGAGTCACCGAGTCGGTGCCACGTCCACGGACGGGCCGGATGTCTCAGCTGGAGCCACGACACGTCAGCCACGCGCCACGTCGGCGCTTCAGGGGAAATTATTTTTCATTTTAAACAGAGACATATTCTATATATGTCTGACTATCCAGAGCAAATATTTACTTGTTAAATACATTTTTTGATGAATCTACATGAACTTCATAATGCACTAGGTTAAGTGAATTGACGTCACATCTTTCCTTCAATGCGCGTGAACGTAGTAGTACGTTTGGGGTTTCGAGCGGTGTATGCGCAACAAATATTTCAAGTGTGAAGCCAATATCCATATTCGTATTCCAGTGTTCAGGTGATCTTCGGGAAGAGAGTTTTATTGCTGCCAAAGCATTTTCCTGGCACGGGTTATACTGGGTGGTTTGCCATTGCGTTCTCAGGAAATGTATGTATCAATGCATCGCAGTTTTATGTGGTCGATTTATAATGAAAACCTGTAGAAAATACCTTTCCACAACAACAAAAAATGCAAGTTTCTTCGCATTGCTCAGGGAAATGCACACACACTGTACCAAATGAATGGAGTTCAACTGCAGGGAATAACCGGCGAGAGGACCTGTGGTGGGCATGTGTTCCATTAGCAAGCAGCTAGCTAGCGCTTGCCAAGCCAGCCGTTCCTTATCAACTGTTTGGAATGGCGTGCTTGCGCGATTATTATCAAGCCAGCCACCTTAACCGTTAAGCCAGTGGTTCTCAACTCGTTTCAGTCCACGGACCACCAGGCCAATCAAACTATTTTCGTGGACCATCTCCTTTTTGAGACATGATAAAAAAAAGAGTTGACACCAAACATGTTTGAAATTTTTGGATGGCGGTACGTGTGACTTTGGACAATGTTCCTGTGGACCACCACCGCCAATGCGGAATCTTAAAGAACACTTGGCCTTCCAATATGTTCTTGCATCATAATAGTGTACCTGCGTTGAAGTTTTACTCCTGATATTTGATTCGTGTCCTTAACCGACTTTTTCAGATTGTGACCTAATTAACAAAATCTACCTTTTTGATCATAACTTGAATTATTTTCCTCTGGTTTTCATGATGTTGAGTTTTATGGATAGATTGTGGATGAGTCATGGGGACACATTTTCTGAATTTGCACTCTGTCTCAAAATGTTGAAGGTCAAGGAGGGACGTTAAATGGAATTCTATCATCTCCCCTTCCTGTCCAGGCTGGAGTTCCCCAAGGCAGTGTTCTGGGCCCTGGGCTTTTTCTGGTCTTCATTAATGATCTCTCCAACTCTCTGGAAAATCCTCTCTATCTCTTTGCTGATGACTCCACTCTCTGTTGCTCCATATCTCATCCCTCAGATCAGCAGGCAGCATCCTCCTCACTCTCTGCAGACCTGGACAATATCACAAACTGGTCAAACAAGTGGCATATGTCTTTCAATCCTGACAA
Organism: Myxine glutinosa; assembly: GCF_964187855.1. Classification (NCBI taxonomy): domain Eukaryota; kingdom Metazoa; phylum Chordata; class Myxini; order Myxiniformes; family Myxinidae; genus Myxine; species Myxine glutinosa. The sequence continues at coordinate 51,275,985 of NC_136264.1, read as the reverse complement.
ATCTCACACTCTCATTTTGTCTCTCCAAAAAAACCGTCTGGAAAACCCTCCCATCCACTTTCTCAACAATGCTCTCGAAGAATTTCTGTCACTCAAGCTTTTGGATCTCACTATCTGCCATGATCTTTCCTGGGAAACCCACATTTCCAAGCTGGCCTCCAAAGAGAGTCGCCGTCTGGGCATCCTCTTTCAGGCGAAGTACTTCCTTGACATTACTGAGCTTCTCACCACATAGAAAGATTTCATCCGCAGCTTGCTGGACTACTGCTCTCCCGTCTGGGCTGGTGCTCCTGCCTCACACCTAGCTCGGGTTCACGCTGTTGAAACCAAAGCTTTCAGAATCATTGGAATCTCCCACGATGAAGCTGATTCTGAAGACCTTTCACTCTCTCACCGCAGGCAGGTTGGTGGTCTTTCTGTCTTCTACCGACTCCTCTCCGGCCTTGCTCCCCCTACTCTGTCTGTGCTCTGTCCCCCCAATATTCCTTCAGGTCGCACAAGATCTGTCAGCAACCCTTTTCTGGTGAATCTGCCAAAATCAAGACTCTCTGCTCACCTTCACTCTTTCATCCTCTTTTTTCCAGCCTCTGGAACAAAGTCCCACATTATCTTCAATCCCACTCCTCCAGGTCTTCCAAAACAGCTCTCCACCACCATCTCAAGGAGCCCCTCCCCCCTCCCCCCCCCCATCCAAAACCTTGATCTTTTTGTATACAGCCTGTGGCTACTAATTGCATCATTTTCTGGGGGCTCAGCTGTTCCGCTGATGCAGTGCCCCTGTTTCCAGTAAGCTGATACTCATTTTGCTGACCTGTTTAATCTACTGTATCTATAAGTATAAGAGGGATCACTTGGTAACATTTTGTGGTGTTGTGCATGGGCTGGACGCTAGAGGGGGCGAGGAGAGGAGAAGGATTTCCGGGCTAGAGGACAGAGTGGGAGTCTGGAAAGGATTTGTATGGAACGTGTCTGCCAATGTTGGGTTGAATAAAAACGTTGAAGTTTTGAATTCCTCATTCTTGGAGTACTTTACCACACAACAAGTTTTGAGACCAAACTTGATAGCTTGTGATGATTTTTCAGTGTGCATAGCCAAGGCATAGCACCTGCGCCGGTCTCTCAAGGTGCGTACTCGGACCCACCGCCACTACCAACCGTGAAGCCACAAGACCACGGATAACTCTGCGGCCCGATGTGTTATTAAGCAACAGTTGACGCAGTTTGGGTTAATTAGGTCTAACAGGGTCCTCTTGCCTTTTATGTACTGTTACCTGTTCGTGACTGGATGACCTCACCTAAGGGCCACGCCCTCAACGTTCAGCCGTCTTCCAACTACCACTACTACTATTACAGCCGAGCGAACTGTGAGTGAACGTTGGCGAAACACTACCGGAGTTAAACAGCGGGACAGAACTCCCGTCTATCCACTTACATACACTGTCTGGTCAATGAAAGAAAGGACTGGAAAATGTAACAGCCATTTATTTCGTAAGCAAGCACACAAACCTTTATTCACAAAACAAAATATAATGCAAAAGGGCATTTATTTACAGCAACAAGCAAAGTCAAAAGGCACAAAAGAGCAGACTTACTCCTTGCACATAAAGTCAGACCCCGACATTTGCGGGGGGATACGTTCCTGGAAAATGCCGTGAATGTGGGGACATTGTTTGAATGGGTGGAGGATTGGGGGGGGGGGGGGTTATATATATTTGAAACTACATGGTCTATGCTCGTGGAAGAGCTAAGACAAAACAAATCAGGACACAATATAACAAAGGGAACAGCAGGAGAAAGGGGAAATACCAACAGCAGGGTGGAGGGAGAAAATAGACAGACGGACAAACAAGGTATGCAGGTAACGATGAGGGGTAAGGGAGAACGCAAAGGGTGGACATGATGGATACATATTTTACATAAGCAAAAATTTTGGGAGGTGTGGGGGGTAGTGTAGTAGGTGTAGAAAATATCGTGATTTTTGATGGGGGATCACTTGAGACTGTGGTCTTGAAAACCTAAACGGAAGGATGAGATTGAAGAAAGTTTCGGCCTACTGAAATGTGCCTTGCCTTGCAACCATGTTGACATCTCATTAACTAATTAAAGCATATAATCCAAATTTGGATTCGGCTTTGAGGATCGGATCCTGTTGACTAAATAAGTATCGAACTTTGGAGTGAAGTCTGAAAAATGTAAGACATTAGCGAATCCTTTAACTAAGTGTATATCACGGACTAATTAAAGCATATAATTGAAATATGAATTAAGATTTCAGGGATCCCATACACTAAATAAGTGACGAAATCAGGAGTGAAATCTGAAAAATTTAAGACATTAGCGATTCTTAAAAGAAAGCGAATATATTTTACAACGTTTTAAGCAAGGCTGTCCTTCCTCCTCCATATTGCCAAAGCATTAAACACTTAAACGTAACTTTTTCTCCTGTTCCACCAATTATATTGTTCCACCAAGATAGAGAGGAAAATCCTCTCTATCTCTTTGCTGACGACTCCACTTTGCCACTCCATATCTCATCCCTCAGATCGGCAGTCTTCAGCCTCCTGACTCTCTGCAGACCTGGACAAAATCACAAACTGGTCAAACAAGTGAAACATGCCTTTCAATCCCGACAAATCTCACACTATCACTATGTCTCCCCGAAAAGACCGTCTGGAAAATCCTCCCATCCACTTTCTCAACAATCTTCTCAACGAAGTTCTTTTGTGTCCACTCAAGCTTTTTGGTCTCACTATCTGCCTTGATCTTTCCTGGGAAAACCACATTTTTAAGCTGGCCTCCAAAGCCAGTCGCCGACTGGGCATCCTCCAGCGTGTGAAGGCCTTCCTTGGCACACCTGAGCTGCTCACCACACACAAAGATTTCATCCGCAGCTTGCTGGAGTACTGCTCTCCCCTCTGGGCTGGTGCTCCTGCCTCACACCTAGCTCGGCTTCACGCGGTTGAAACCAAAACTTTCCGAATCATTGGTATCTCCCACAAAAAAGCTGATTCTGAGGGTCATTCACTGGCTCGCCGCAGGCAGGTTGGTGGACTTTCTGTCTTCTACCGCCTCCGCTCCAGCCTCGCTCCCCCAGCTCTGTCTGTGCTCTGTCCCCCAAATATTCCTTCAGGACACACAACATCTGACAGCAACCCTTTTCTCGTGAAATGCCAAAATCAAGACTCTCTGCTCACCTTCACAAACTCCCATACTCTCTTCAATCCCTCTCCCACCATCTCTTATCTTCCCCCATCCAAAACCTTGATATTTTCTACCTCCTTAATACACCCCAAATACATCTTTTTCAATCTCCGACTTCATTCCTGAAATTCCTCATAGTGTCCACTTCTTTTTATAGCGTGTACCCCTCTCCTCACCCCTCCCCTGCCCCAGCCCTCTCCCTCCCACAGATCTCCCGATGTCCTTGTTCTCTACTGCTGTTGTGCTTGTGTGCTTCCCCCTCTCTCTCCCACTCTTGTCTCCCGTTCCCTTTATTATATGTTTTATGTGTCCGTTTGTGTTTTTTTGTGTTTAATGTGTTCGCTCATACACGAGCCTCGACTTTGTATACCAAAAAAAAAAAAAATGACATCGATCGACGAACAAAGGTCGTTTTGATGTACTCTATGCTTGTTTATGCTTTACCACAATGGAACTGCAAACAGGTGTGTGTGCGTGTGTCGTTGGTCGTTGGTTATCTCCATAATTTGGGTTTTAGAAGGGAGAACGGAGTCCCCCAAGGACTCAAAGTATCCACCCCCTGCTTTGGTGAAGGATTGCGATTCATAGGTTAAGTTTTGTTGTTCTCCGGGATTTGTTTCAAGGACTCTTTGCAGGATCGTCACTGAGCCCCGTACAGCCTCGAACTGTAGTTTGTTTGTGGTAATGTTCCCAGGGATGTTTTTAAAGATCTCTGGAAGGTTCTTTATCACGATTCACGATCACGATCATGACGATCATAGTGTATCGATCACGATTTGAAACACGATGGAATAATATTTACCGATATGTACCGTGATGTGGCTTTCATTGAAATTCTAAAGATACTGTTTAGTTTTTGATGATTTGCGTGTGATGTGATTCAACGGATGTTGATATGAATCGTTTAAAATAAAAAAAACCTTCAATTTCTGATATTTTGCCTTTTCATTTGGGCTTCCCAATTGTAGCCCCGCCTGTAGGGCGGGTACCGTTGCTAGTTACATTTAATTAGAAGTTAAACTTGTAAATAATTAAATTGTAAATTAAATGAAAACTGTAAATATATTAAAGCAAAAAATTTTAAGATAAAAGAAAATTGCCATAATATCAAGATCATCACATGTGGCCCTATGCAGTAGAGGGGGAAGCGGGGAGGGGGGGGGATAAAGGTGGGGGAGGGAACCGGAGGGGGGGGGAAGCAGAGGAGGGGATTTGGGAGAGGGGTGGTTTGGGAGAGGGGTGTTTTGGGGGGGGGGGGGGTCAGGGGGCAAACTGTCCGAATAAAAACCTTGTGTGACATATTATGTGGACTCGTTGTTCAAAGTATGGAATGCTTGCTTCGTTTACACAAGAGTGGGTCAAACGCTACCGGTAAGTCAAGCACCTCTTGTGTGATCGAGGTAACAGTTTCTTCCGTGTGCCAAGCCTCCAAAACACGTCTTCTGTTTATGTTAGGTGTAGAACCCAAAATATTAACCCTATCCCATAAAGGTGATAATGTGAGTAGTGTATATAACCTATAACCTATATACCTATAAGTACAACAACAACAACAGGCATTTTAAGGCCATTTTCCCTGCAAGAGCGGGGGTTGGCCTATAAGTAGTGGGGTTAGCCTTATATACCTATAAGTAGTGTATATTAACCCTATCCCATAAAGGTTATAACTTATTGTGAGTAGTGTATAATACATACATAAACATGGAGCACTTTTCCACCACATTTCCAAACAGGAGCATCTAACTCCATCTTCCACTAATGTTGAGGATAGCACAGTGGCAGCTGTTGCAATCAGGTAATTTCCGCAGCTTGGCCACACTGAGAAGGTAATTTAGCTGTCCTCTGATATAAGTACTGAGTAGAGGCCAGATGTATCAGGAGGGCACAAGCGTGTAACGTTTCAAATGTGGAAAATGTGTGCAAGATTGTTCCAATCAGAAAATAGCTTCAAAATGAAATTCCTGTGTAAGTGCTCTGATATCAACACGAAATGTGTGTGCTGTGAATAGTCGAAAGCCTTTCATGGCTTCTGATAGGAAGACAAAGTCGAGCTACAAAAAGCGAGGGGACTCGACACACACTGAAATTGACTCAGCCATGGACGAGGCAAAGGTGTCCCTAGTTCAGATTGGGGTCATCGGGCCACCCTGGGGCTTCCGCCTGCAAAGTCTCGGTCCATTGCGAGTTATGAAGGTATTGATGGTCATCACATAGTGTGTTTTATGAGCCTGAAATTGTAACCAGCTGATGATGTCACAGTTAAGCTTGGTGTTGGCTTAACGATTATGGCGGCTGGCTTGAGATCTTCGGGTCCTGAGTGCCAGCCCCTGTCTTTCCATTTAATTAATACCAGGTGGGTTGACTCAGCCCGTCATCTTTCCGCGGTCGGCAAAATGAGTACCAGCTTATTGGTAATGGGAGGCATTGCATCAGCGGCATGGCTACGCCCACATAAAATGATGTAGCCAAGTAGCTACATGCTGTATAAGAACCACCACCATGTCACAGTTGTGGCTAAGCAAAGTGGAGATCCCATGAATGATCTATAGTAAGTTTTGTTCAGTAACACTGCCAATAAATCTGGTAACATATTCAATGTATTAAAATCTCTATGGTTTTGAATGTTGAAATCACAGTGGCTTTAAGGTTATATCAGAAAGTTGATTTCCTTCCTCACTTAATAATACGATTACGTTTATGGGAGGAGGGGGGTTAGAGATTACCTTAGAAGAGATAGAACTGTGTGGAGTTGTTTGGTCCGTGTGCGAGTAGGAAGCCAATCTTGATGTAAGGAAGTAGGGACCTATTAGCTTAAAGGATTGTGTTTGATTGGGTACCAGACTGTGGATGGTGCTTGTAATAGATAATGAGGGATTAAGTGACGGAAACGTGCGTAAAACCTCTTGTAACCATCTACTGGGGGCAGGGCTAGATTAACCTGTTGTGGGCCCCCATTTGGAGAATCATTGCAAATTTTTTTTTGCATGTGTGGTACAGCAACCTCTTTATTTACATCATAATGTAAATTATGTTCTCCTACTTTCTGACCCAGCTATGTACCCTCTCCCCCTCAATCCTCCTCCTTGGTGATTTCAATATCCACATGGACTCCACTGACTCCACAATAACCACTGACTTCACTGATTTACTCACCTGCTTTAACCTCACTCAACATGTCGACTTTCCTACCCATATCCGTGGTCACATTTTGGACCTTGTCTGCTCCACTGGATTAAATTTGCACCATCTCTCTGGCTCCGACCTCACCCTCTCTGACCACTTAGCTATCACTATGACCATCAACATCCCCACCCCAACACCAAGACATTATCGCACTATCAACTTCCGTAAGCTAAACGCTCTTTCACCTACCTCATTCTCATCCACCCTCTCTGAAAAAATGTCCACTTCTCCCTTCGTTGACCTCCACACCCCTTCCGACCTCACTGACTGCTACAACCACACTCTATCCTCCTGCCTTGACCAGCTTGCGCCTGTAAAAACCAAAACAGTTTCTTTCACCCATTCTGCTCCCTGGTTTACCCCTGAACTCCGCCTGATGAAAACTCGTGCTCGCCAACTTGAAAGACTCCGCAATAAAACAGGTCTCACAGTTCACTCCCAAGCCTACAAGGACCACCTACAACACTACAAAGATGCCCTCTCCCACGCCCGCGCCGCCTACTACTCTCAAATTATCCACTCTAGCTCTGGAAACCCAAAAGCACTCTTCTCGACAATAAACAAACTCCTCCGCCCCCTGAACACCACCACCCAGTCATTCACAGTAGACAACTGCATCTCCTTCCTCTCTTTCTTCCAACGCAAAATTGACAACATCTACAACAGCTTGACCACCGCCGCACCCGCTCCCCCTCCAACCACCTGCCCCCCCCTTGTCCTGCCATCCCCTGTCTCGGTTCTCCCCAATCTCCCCTACTGACATCTCTGAAATCCTCATAGGAATGAAAACTGCCACCTGCACTCTTGACCCCATCCCCTCCAGCTTTGTCAAGGCCTCCCTCCCTGCTCTCTCTCCACTTATCATTGCAACAATAAACTCCTCCCTGTCTACAGGCATCATCCCACCTTCCCTCACAATTGCTGCTGTTACCCCCATTCTAAAAAAACTGGTCTAAACCCTGACACCCTAAACAACTTCAGACCCATCTCCAACCTACCCTTTCTGTCAAAAGTTTTGGAACGCGCTGTAGCCACTCAACTCAAACATCACCTCTCTGCCAATAACCTGTATGAAACATTCCAATCCGGATTCCGCTCCAACCACAGTACTGAAACTGCTCTCCTCAAAATCACCAACGACCTTCTCCTCTCCTCTGACGCTGGCAACCTCAACATTCTCGTCCTCCTCGACCTTAGCGCTGCCTTTGACACCATCGATCACACCATCCTCCTCACCCGACTTGAATCCACCTTTAACGTTACCGGCACTGCCCTCTCTTGGATTAAATCATACCTCTCTGACAGACGCCAGTTCATCTCCATCAATAACTGCAAATCCCCCACTGCTCCCCTCCCCCAAGGTGTCCCCCAAGGTTCAGTTCTTGGCCCCCTCCTCTTCATCCTTTACCTGTCCCCCCTCGGTCACTTAATCCACCGTCATGGTCTCCAATTCCACTGCTGCGCCGATGACATCCAGCTTTTCATCTCCACCAAGTCCGTCTCCACCGATACCCACTCTATCCTGACAAACTGCATCACTGAAATAAAATCCTGGCTTCAAATCAACTTCCTCAAGCTTAACTGTGATAAATCTGAAATAATCATCATTGGCCCAAAAACGCTCACAAAATCCACCCATAACTTTGCCCTCAACATCGACGGTATCCCAGTATCCACCTCCCCTCACATCCGGAATATTGGCGTCATCTTTGACCAAACCCTCTCCTTCGACAAATACACAAAACAGATCACAAAGTCAGCCTTCTTTCACCTGAAAAACATTGCCCATCTCCGCTCATCCCTCTCCTCCACGGCTGCAGAAACCCTCATCCACGCCTTCATCACCTCCCGTCTGGACTACTGCAATAGCCTCCTCTATGGTTCACCCTCAAAAATCACCAATAAACTCCAATACATTCAGAACTCCGCTGCCCGTCTACTCACCCATTCCCGGACTCGTGACCACATCACCCCCGTCCTTTACAAGCTTCACTGGCTCCCCATCCCCCAGAGAATCCAGTACAAAATCCTCCTCTTGACATACAATGCCCTCCATAACCTGGCCCCATCCTACCTGGCCGACCTCCTCTCCAGACACACTCCCACCCGCAACCTCCGCTCTGCTGGTACCAACCTCCTGACCCCCTCCATCCGGACCAAATTCAGATCCTGGGGGGACAGGGCCTTCTTCATCGCTGCTCCCACCCTCTGGAACTCACTACCCCACACCATCAGAGACTCCTCCTCACTCACCACATTCAAAACATCACTAAAGACCCACCTGTTCGACACTGCATTCAACATTCAACCCACAGCATTTAACCCCTGACTATCTCTTCTCCTTCTCCCTCCTTTTGCTTTAAATATTTCCCTATTGATTCTTGTCTTTTTGCAATTGTTGTTTTCATGTATTGTTATGCATTATGTTTTCCACTCTGTCAAAGCGCCTTTGGGCTTCTTGAAAAGCGCTACTTAAAATAAATGAATTATTATTCTTATTATTATTATTGCGTTCTCGAAGTTAGTTGTGTAAATGAAAAACGTGAAAATTAAAACTAATTTCCCATAATAAGATGCAAATGTTAGGTTGAGTGCTGCCTCAATCCTCATTTTGATTGTCCTATTTTTACTATTGCCATGGTTTATTTTATTTAAATTACTAGCAGAATGCACCCGGCGTTGCCCGGGTTCTTTTTGAATGAATTGAAACTTCTGTACATAGGTCTGACGCGAGCCCAGTATCAGTTAGTGCTCAACGATTCCTTGTTCTTTCTTCTGTCGGGCCCCGCGAGGGAGAATTTTGAAAGCATGTGTTGGAATCAGTCTGATATTCCTATTAAGTGCATAAGTTGTACTTCAAGAGAATTTTGAAAGAAGAAGATTTATTACAAAATGGGCCCAGCCCGGCCGAGGCGGCCTCGACCGGCCTCGCCACCTAGCCTATAACCTTCCCGGGGCCCGTCCAGACATTTTTAGTTCTTTTTGAATGAATTTACTACTATAATTCAGCTTTTACTCGCAGCCGTAGAAGATTGACTACTATAATTCAGCTCAGCTTTTAATTGCGAAATGGGCCCAGCCCGGCCGAGGTGGGCCTCCACCAGCCTCGCCACCTAGCCTATAACCTTCCCGAGGCCCGTCCCGACATTTTTAGTTCTTTTTGAATGAATTTACTACTATAATTCAGCTTTTACTCACGGCCGTAGAAGATTGACTACTATAATTCAACTCAGCTTTTAATTGCGAAATGGGCCCAGCCTGACCGAAGCGGCCTCGACCGGGCTCGCCACCTAGCCTATAACCTACCCGAGGCCCGCGAGAGTTCGTGCTCAACCATTCCCTGTTCTTTCTTCTGTCGGGCCCCGCGAGAGAGAATTTTGAAAGCATGTGTTGCAATCAGTCAGATATTCCTATTAAGTGCATAAGTTGTACTTCAAGAGAATTTTGAAAGCAAAAGAAGATTTATTGCGAAATGGGCCCAGCCTGGCCGAGGCGGCCTCGACCGGCCTCGCCACCTAGCCTACAACCTCCTCAAGGCCCTTCCCGACATTTTGGGGTCTTTTTGAATGAATTTACTACTATAATTCAGCTTTCACTCGTGGCCGTAGAAGATTGACGACTATAATTCAGCTCAGCTTTTAATTGCGAAATGGGCCCAGCCCAGCCGAAGCGGCCTCGACCGGCCTCGCCACCAAGCCTATAACCTTCCCGGGGCCCGTCCCGACATTTTTAGTTCTTTTTGAATGAATTTACTACTATCATTCAGCTTTTACTCGCGGCCATAGAAGATTGACTACTATAATTCAGCTCAGCTTTTAATTGCGAAATAGGCCCAGCCCGGCCGAGGTGGGCCTCCACCGGCCTCGCCACCGAGCCTATAACGTTTCCCGGGCCCGTACCGACATTTTTAGTTCTTTTTGAATGAATTTACTACTATAATTCAGCTTTTACTCGCGGCCATAGAAGATTGACTACTATAATTCAGCTCAGCTTTTAATTGCGAAATGGGCCCAGCCCAGCCGAGGTGGGCCTCCACCAGCCTCGCCACCTAGCCTATAACATTCCTGGGGCCCGTCCCGACATTTTTAGTTATTTTTGAATGAATTTACTACTATAATTCAGCTTTTACTCACGGCCGTAGAAGATTGACTTCTATAATTCAACTCAGCTTTTAATTGCGAAATGGGCCCAGCCCGGCCGAAGCGGCCTCGACCGGGCTCGCCACCTAGCCTATAACCTTCCCCGGGCCCACGAGAGTTAGTGCTCAACCATTCCCTGTTCTTTCTTCAGTCGGGCCCCGCGAGAGAGAATTTTGAATGCATGTGTTGCAATCAGTCAGATAGTCCTATTAAGTGCATAAGTTGTACTTCAAGAGAATTTTGAAAGAAAAAGAAGATTTATTGCGAAATGGGCCCAGCCCAGCCGAGGCGGGTGCGACCGGCCTCGCCACCTAGCCTACAACCTTCCCGGGACCCATCCCGGCATTTTGGGTTCTTTTTGAATGAATTTACTACTATAATTCAGCTTTTACTCGCGGCCGTAGAAGATTGACTACTATAATTCAGCTCAGCTTTTAATTGCGAAATGGGCCCAGCCCGGCCAAAGCGGCCTTGCCCGGCCTCGCCACCTAGCCTATAACCTTCCCGGGGCCCGTCCGGACATTTTTAGTTATTTTTGAATGAATTTACTACGATAATTCAGCTTTTACTCACGGCCGTAGAAGATTGACTACTATAATTCAGCTCAGCTTTTAATTGCGAAATTGGCTTAGCCCGGTCGAAGCGGCCTCGACTGGCCTCGCCACCTAGCCTATAACCTTCCCGGGGCACGTCCCGACATGTTTAGTTCTTTTTGAATGAATTTACTACTATAATTCAGCTTTTACTCGCGGCCATAGAAGATTGACTACTATAATTCAGCTCAGCTTTTAATTGCGAAATTGGCTTAGCCCGGTCGAAGCGGCCTCGACCGGCCTCGCCACCTAGCCTATAACCTTCCCGGGGCATGTCCCGACATTTTTTGTTTTGAGGTTTCCTCCTATCTTTCACCGTTCAGGAGATTAGCGCGTGCAGACAAGCAAACAAACAAACAAACAAAAACTTTCTTTTATATATATATATTAGGGTGGTGCTCAAAATAATTTTTTAAAAATATTTACTGGGACATGGCTTTATGTTGTTCCTTTTGTTCCAAAATGAAAAGACACCAAATATGAAAGCAATCTGATTTTATTTAGGGGTGCCACATCAGCCTTCAAACTAAAGGTGTCAACAAAACTTTTCTATATATGGATCGAAAGCAAAACCAGAAGTTTGTTTTATGAAAATCCACCCTCCACTCACTTTCTATGTATTCTAGCAAACACAAGTTACAATAGCTGCACAAATAGCACTATATTGCTATGAAAACTCAAATTCAATGATAACAATCCAAATGTTCAGTTCATAAAATGAAGAGACACCATATCACATAATATTTAAAAACCCAAATATAATGAGAAATGTAACTCCTATTTCTGGGCCTGTTTCACCACTGTTGCCTTCTTGGCATCGGGGTACATCTTCCTGTGAGCAGCAACAACTTGGAGCAGAGCTTGCTTTTGCTCTTCATCCTTTGTAAGGAGCTTATTGTAGTCTTGTATCAATGCGACACCCCTTTCTGCCCTGTCGTTCACCACGACTAAGCCACTGGCGGCTTTCTTTGCTTCCTGAAAGCTGGTTTCTTGCTCCCATGAACCAGGATCCTTATCCATCCAATCAGTTGGGGTCCCTAGGATGCTGAAGAAATGCTTGGTGTGTTTTGTTATGAGGCCAGCGATTGACAGGGCGGTTCCTCGTTTGATAGCTGGTCTCTTTGGAGAGGGGTTTTCACCGTCATTTTTCAATGCTTCAATCATATTGATCTTGCTTTCTTTGTCAATTCTGGTGTCAAAGAATGCAAATGCCACTAGTACTGGGCTCTTGTACCACGTGTGGCGGCCAAGTGCCTTCAAGGCTGCCTGAGCCATCTTCTGATTGATTTGTTCAAACTTTTCCAACTTCTTGAAGAGGTTAATGTCATTCAGGGGAGCCTCAATAGCTTGTGGAGCCCGAAACCAAGCCTGTACATACGCAAGGCAGACAAAAATGTTGAAGGCTCGGAGTTCTCTCGCCTCTCGAAGTGTCAAGTGGAACGCTGACCGAAACATGAACACCTGTAGTGAATATAGTGCTTTTGCCATCCATCTGGCTCTGTGCATTGCTCCTGGAGCCATGATCCGGATTCCACGAGGTGGGATTCCTCCCATGTAGATGACAGTCAGTTCTAGGAGTTCACGATAATCATCTCGTGGCTGCTGATCTTTCAAACACACAAGAGCAAATTCCAGAGCTTCATCCATCATGTCATTGTTCTGTGCAAACTCAGCTGCCATATCAGGATCTGTGAATCCATTTTTTGGTTGGTGATGGGCAATGGACGGCCACTTCGCCTGAAACCGCTTAAAAAGCTGGATGTCAGGGCCTGATGAAGGACCGAAAAGAGTGGTGAAAACATCTCCCAGAATGATTTCGTGCGCATGATGGCGGCAAGCCAAATGAATTAGTTCAGTCTGTAGCTTCTTTTCAATGAGGACAGCAGCCCCTCCACGAACACCTGAATTGCTGGCCGTTGTGTCAAAAGACAAAGCCTTCACCTTGCCCACAAGGTTCCAGCTCTTCAGTGTGTCCACTACAGCGGTTGCCATAGCTTCTCCTCCCCCGTCAGGTAACTTGGGAACATTCAACAGCTGCTCCATTCCATGGTACTGGTTGGACACAAGGATTGGAAGACGATCCACCTTCACATGCACAAAATCTCCAGTGACATCGGGAAGAAGCTTTCCATCCCAATGGACCACTAAAGGACCCTGCACATTATGATGAAATGCTTCTTTTATTTCGTCCATGGTTTTGCATCGATGCATCATGCGATTCCGCCGCACTGTCCATCGGTTCAGTGCCAGCTCTGCAGGATCCCATCCTACTGCTCTACAAATGGATGCCAAGTTGTGGACAGCCATTCGGTCACTTGTTTTCGTACGATCCAAAGAAGCTGCGACTTCAGGAGTGACAATGTTGATAGGCCTTCTTTTCTTGGGACGAGATATCCCACCATCAGATGATGAAGAACCAGCCTGTGCCGTGGTCTCAGAGTCAGAGTCTGAGTCTGTGACTTCCATAGCAGTAGCACCCTTCATGACCATTTCCTGTCTCTTGTTTTCCTTCTCTGCCTTAGTCTTCTCCTTTTCTTCCCTTTCTTTCTTTCGCTTCGTTTTTGCTTCCAACACAGTGTCTACAGATCCCATTGAAGCCTTCCTCTCTGAGAATTGATCGTGAAGAAACTTCATGTCCTCGGGGTTGGTGATTATGGCCTCCGAATCTGCATGCCTAAGATCAAACGTCTTCTCCAAGGAGGCCTTGAAGGATGCTTCCTTTTTCTCTTGGGTCGCACCACCCCGCTTTGCACCTTTTTGGAGGCTCCTCCATTCTTCATATAGCCTCTCCAAACGATGGATGCAGTGCTGCTTCGTCGTTGTAGGTAGGTGAGCTTTTTCCCAGAACTTCACAACCTCTTCAATGGTGAGGGTTGCACTCTCCCGGGCAGTGCGATTCTCCTTCTTCAGGTGATCTCGAAGAGGTCTCGCGAGATCTCGGAGACGGTGGGAGGGATTTTCGAAGCTCCACACGGTCTCCACGTTTTTCGAAGTTAAGTCTGTTCACAATTGTATTTTGTCGAAACTGTATTTATCTTTCGGTGTGTGAAGTTATTGTGTGCAACTTTGGTTGTTTCTCGGTGTTTATCTTTCATAAATTGATCGTCTGTTTGCCGTGTCGCGAGCAAGGCCTTTGCCGCGTCGCGAACGATTTGAAATCGAAGTTAAGTGATTGTTCCCATTTGTATTTTCGTTAAAACTGTATTTATTTATGGTGTTGTACGTATATTGTGTCCCGACGAAGATTTTTCGGTGCAAATCTTTCATACCTGTATTGAAAATCGTGTTAATTCGTGTCGTGTCTTGAGGCCTTGTACAGTGTGCACTGTACAACCTTGAGGCTTTGTTTTTCTCTCAGCGGTCCGTCGTTTGTGATCCAATAACTTTCGTTCTCTGTATTCCCAGACTTTTCACCCATAGCCTACTTCCTTGTGTAAATCTCAACTCAAAAAAAAACAAACAAAAAAAAAAAACATTTCCTTCTCTGTTCTCATTCGTTTATTCATTCTTAATTCGTTCGTTCGTTCTTCGACCACGTGTTTCTCCCCCATTTCCCCAGATAGTTTTCACTCATTAACCTTCAATGTTTACACTTTCCCCTCAAGTTATGTATTCCGTCATATTTTATAACACCTTTTTCTTCTTCTTCTTTAAAAGGCTGCTTTCGACTTGCTCACCAAATCAATTCATCCCCAAAAAAATATCCATCTCCTATAGTGCCTTTTTTCTACATTCCCTAAACTCTCCTGCACTCCATCCTCCATCCAGCGTCCTTAAACGTATTTTTAACTCGAAGGTCACAAGAAACTCATTTTGCAATAAATGTTCGTTTCCCATAAATCGTACACTTTCAAAAATCCAATCTCACCCCTCCCCTCCAAATCTTCCCCATAACCCCTCCCCTCCAAATCTACCCCATCACCCCTCCCCTCCAAATCTTCCCCATCACCCATCCCTTTCAAATCTCCCCCCTTGCCCCCTCCCTCCTAAACTACCCCCTCACCCCTCCCCGCCAAGACGCCCCCTCGCCCCTCCCCTCCTAGACTCCTGCCTCACCCCTCCCCTCCAAATCTCCCCCATATCCCATCCCTTTCAAATCCCTCCCCTTGTCCCTTCCCTCCCAAACTCCCCCCTCACCCCTCCCCTTCAAATCTCCCCACCCTCATTGCTTCTCAATTTCCCCCCTCTCACTCCCCCTCCTCAAAGCATCCTCCCCGCTTCTTCCCCCTTCAAACTCTCACCTCTATCTCCCCCAACCTTCTGCCTCGCTCTTCCCCCTCCTCAAATAACACCTCATTGTGGCTCACCCAATCACCATCAAACCTTTTGTCCGCCCCATCCTTCCCTTTCTCCGAGCTATTCTGAAATCTCTGACACACCTTCAACAGCTCTCCCTACCTCTTCCACCTCTTCCACATCTTACCCTACCCCTCCTCCCCCCTGTTCTGTATCTGATGCTCCCCCTTCCTCTTCATTAACGGTATGGACCTCAAACATCCGGGGCCTTCGTTCAAACTTAACTGATCTCTCCATACAGGTTGCTTCTGTCAAACCAGACGTGATCTGCTTAACAGAAACTTTCCTCCTTTATGATGTCTCTGATTCCATAGTATCTCTCCCGGGCTACTCCCTCCTCCGGTATGATAGACCTGAGCCTCGTCCTGGAGGCGGGGTTGCTATCTTTATCAAAAACTCTCTTCCTCACTCGCCCTGCACTGCACTCTCTCCACCTCACCCCCAGGAATACCTCTGGCTACGGCTTCCCCTTCGCTCCCACCTCTTGTTCATACGTGTGTTGTACCGTCCACCAAACAGTGATGACTCCATCTACATCTCGCTGTCTGATGATATGGACCAACTTCTATCTACTCATCCCAACTCTCTTCCTCATATGTGGTGATTTCAACTGTCATCATGCCAGTTGGCTGGGTGTGGGTACCTCTCTCACCAGCCATGGCTCCTCAGCAAAGGACTTCTGCGACTCACTGGGACTGACACAATCTGTCAATTTCCCGACCCGGATCTCAGTCAACGGAACATCTTCTCTTCTGGACTTGGTTATGACTAACTTCCCTGAAAATGTCTGCTGCTCTTCTTCTGCTCCGATCGGATCATCTGATCATGTCCTTGTTAAAGTGGACATCTCTCTGACCATCCTCAGGGAGCCTGCTCAGCGTCGACGAGTCTGGCATTTCACTCAGGCCAACTGGCACGGTCTTCAAGCAGCCATCAATCATCTGGACTGGTCTCCCATCTCTACCACCTCTGACATCAACTCATCCTGGGAATTCTTCCAAAGTAAATTGCTCTCTCTCATGCACAGATTTATCCCATCTCGTCTTCAGTTGTCATACCCTTCCTCCAGTCCATGGTACACGGAATCTTGTGGTGAGGCTGTTGCCCAGAAACAACTTGCCTTCGTCTCCTGGAAAGCAAATCCAACGGAAGGAAATCTCATTTCCTTTCACAAAGCCCGAAACAAGTGTGTGTCCACCCTCAGGAGAGCCAGGAAACAATATCTCTCCGTTCTCAAGACCGAACTCTCTTATCTGTCTCCCTCTTCCAAATCCTGGTGGCGTCTGGTCAAAGCCGTTTCTGGTGTTTGTTCCCCCTCCATCCCCTCCCTTACCTCAAACGGCTACACAGCTGACTCCGCACGTGAAAAAGCTGAATGCCTCAACTCTGTGTTTGCCTCTAAATCTTGTGTCCCAAACCCATCCCTCTCTGTATCCACCATACCCAGTCGTACCCTGCTGCTCCTGGACTCCGTGTCCTTTCCTCCTGACAAGGTGGAAAAGTTTCTGTCAACCCTCGACTCTGATTCTGCAACTGGACCCGACGGCATCAGCCCACGGGTCCTAAAATCCTGCTCTGCTGCTCTATCTCACCCTCTCTCTGTTCTCTTCACCCTCTCTTTTGCTCAAGGTCAACTGCCATCTGCTTGGAAATCAGCCAACATCACCGCTTTGCACAAAAAAGGTGCAAAAACAGATCCTAGCAACTACAGACCAATCAGCCTTCTCCCAATTATCAGCAAAGTCATGGAATCCATCATTGCTTCGGATATGAAATCTTTCCTCTTCTCCAATGGCTTGATCTCTGACCATCAATTTGGTTTCAGACCAGGTCACTCTACTCTGGACATGCTGCTTCTGCTGTCTCAACAATGGATGGAGGTCCTCAATGCCAAACAGGAAATTAGAGCTGTCTCCCTCGACATATCACGTGCCTTCGACACGGTCTGGCACCCCGCTCTGCTCACCAAACTCTCCTCCTTTGGTATCCATGGAAATCTCCACGCATGGCTGGCGGACTTCCTCTCTAGTCGTCGTCAACGTGTGGCCCTGAATGGGTTTCTCTCATCTCCTCTTCCTGTTCAGGCTGGAGTTCCCGAAGGCAGTGTTCTGGGCCCCGTGCTTTTTCTGGTCTTCATCAATGATCTCTCTGACTCTCTCGAAAATCCTCTCTATCTCTTTGCTGATGACTCCACTCTCTGCCGCTCCATTCCTCTTCCCTCAGATCGGCAGTCTGCTGCCTCCTCACTCTCTGAAGACCTGGACAAAATCACAGACTGGTCAAACAAGTGGAACATGTCTTTCAATCCTGACAAATCTCACACTCTTACTATGTCTCTCCGAAAAGATCGACTGGACAACCCTCCCATCTACTTTCTCAACAATCCTCTCCAAGAAGTTCTGTCGCTCAAGATTTTGGGTCTCACTATCTGCCATGATCTTTCTTGGGAAAACCACATTTCCAAGCTGGCCTCCAAAGCCAGTCGCCGACTGGGCATCCTCCGTCGTGCGAAGTCCTTCCTCGGCACACCTGAGCTCCTCACCACATACAAGGCTTTCATCCACAGCTCAATGGAATACTGTTCTCCCCTATGGGCCGGTGCTCCTGCCTCACACCTAGCTCGGCTTCACGCTGTTGAAACCAAAGCTTTCAGAATTATTGGAATCTCCCGCGATGAAGCTATCTCTGAGGGCCTTTCACTCACTCACCGCAGGCAGGTAGGTGGTCTTTCTGTCTTCTACCGACTCCTCTCCGGCCTTGCACCCCCAGCTCTCTCTGTGCTCTGTCCCCCAAATATTCCTACAGGTCGCACAAGATCTGCCAGCAACCCTCTGATGGTTAAACTGCCGAAATCTCGGCTCTCTGCTCACCTTCACTCTTTCAATTCCTCTTTTCTCCCGCCTCTGGAACAAACTCCCTCACTCCCTTCAATCCCACTCCTCCCTCCAGGTCTTTAAAACAGCTGTTCACCACCATCTCTTATCTTCCTTCATCCAAAACCTTGATCTTTTCTACCCCCGCTAATTCACCCCAGATCCACCTTGTTTGAAATTCCAACTTCTTTCCTGGAAGTCCTGGCAGTGTCCATATGTTTTATACCTCTCCCACCGCCCCCTTCCCATGCCCCCCCCCCCCCCCAAAGCCCTCGCCCTCTCTCAGATCTCTCGATGTCTCCATGTCTCTCGGTCCCTGCTCTCAAATGTTGTGTTTGTGTCTTTCCCCCTCTCTCCCCATCTTGTCTACCGCTCCCGATGTTATATGTTTTATGTGTCGGTTTGTCTTTCTGTGTGATTAATGTTCGCTCTTTCACGAGCCTCGATCTTGTATACAAAAAAAAATAATAATAATAATAATAATAATGGAAAAACAGGACAAGAGATTGATGCACAGTCGGGAGCTTGGCACCTTTGATGGCATCTCCAGAAGTGGACCCAATGAGATACACATTATCCTGAGCCCGAGTTTTCAATGAAACACTGGTACTAGCACATGCCATATCTGCAAAATAAGCAAGAATGTGGGTAAAATCCTGTTAATTCTTACTCCACAGGGTCACTCTCTACAAAAGAGCCACAGTCAATAAGTTAGGCCTACATATTACACACTAAAAAAGCGTACCCCTGACCCCGGGAACCTGTACAAAACATGCATGAAAATTGCCCAGATAGTGATCATAGGAAGTCTCAAAACTGTATGTATAATATATTGTATATAACTATATATATAATGTATAATGTGTATTTATGTATATTTATTATTTAATGTATATTTACGATATATTTATTTTTAATATTATATTTAATGTATATATATAATTATGTTTTTATTTTGTGTATATACAGCCCAAAAAATGGGAATTCTTATTTTTGCATGGGGGAAAATTCATCACTGATGTGGCACCCCTAAATAATATTGGATTCCGTTCAAATTTGGTGTGGTTTCCTTTGACACCGAAAGGAACAAAAATAGACCATGTCCCGGAGAAAATCTGCATTTTGATTTTTTGAAGCCCACCCTAATATATATTATATATATGTATATATAGATAGAAGATAGATAATGTTTAAGATCAACCTTGCGTTCCTTCTCCAGCAGTAGAAGGTCATCATTTGTTCAAGTTTTGCTCGGTCTACTACTGTAAATCATGAAAAGTTGAGTGCAGAAGTGTCTGCTTCAAGAAGTTTCAACACAAGTGATAAAATTTTGTCTCCTCTTTGAATTGTTTCAGTGATAGGAAATGAACCAGCGAACCTATCTCCATGTCTCACGCAAGATGCTAAGTTTGGCTCAAATGATATAGGCTATGAGCCAGACCCCCCAAATTGACCTGTTGGTACCATACAGATGGAGTAATAGTCCTTGAGCCAACCGGCCATTTTTTGAAGTGAATGCTCCGGGGGGGGGAGTAATTCTCATTATGATTTTCCATTAGACCAATGTCTCAAGTGGCAGAAAAGGTGTGATGGACATCTGAGAACGGTAGCTTAGTGCCCGGATGGACGCCATCTTTGAAACCACCCAGCTCGAAAATGCCCATTTGGTGGGGTACATTGTTGCACGTGTATCTGGACTTCTATACTAGCTATCGATGTGCGGTTGACGACTAAATATACGTCCGGATGTGTACCGTCTAAATAAAAAATAATATGAAGCATTTTGTTTTAGATTAATTATTATAAAAATCAATTATCGAAAAAAAATCATATATTTTTCAATATTTTATTATTAGACTTGTACTTTTTTAGTGAAACAACACTGGTATGATTTTCCAAATTATGCATTGTGCTACACCGTTTATCTGTCTATAAAAATAACTCAAAAACTAAAACATATCATCCACCACGAGTGTACACAAAAAATATATGAAAAGGCATGCACTTTCCACAAACCGAAACTATGTCAGTTGGAATTTCCCGCCGATAATCAACCCACAGAACCCAGTGCCGAAAGTGACGTCAGTCTATTCTATATCTATATTCTATATTCTATATCTCAGTCTGAGATTTGTTGCGGTGACCTGATTAATTTCTGAGGGGGGGGGGGGGGGGGGGGGGGGGGAACCATGGGTTCGCTGGAACCATGCGACCAGACAATCAGTTCGTGGACTGGTTTCAACATCATGACTAGAGATCGTGTTCAGGTGACGGAAGATGTAGTTGGCTACCTGCCGACTATAAACGCGCCTGCCACAGATATGGCAACAGTGCAAGAAATCCTCAGAGAAGCTCTGAACATCATGTCATCACTTCAGCTTGAGCGTATACCGGTGGTGCTAGACCAGGCACTATTTGCTAAGGCGACCGAAATAGCATGGAAAGATGTCGATCGATATGGAAGAATCGTGCTCATGATGGGGAACTTCCATACCATCTGTAACTTCATGTCGAGCATTGGGAAAATGTTTGGAGATGCAGGCCTTCGGGATGTAGCTGTTGAGTCAGGAGTAATCGCTGAAGGTTCCATCAACAGGGTTCTGGAAGGCAAGCAATACAACCGTGCTGTGCGACTCCACAAGTTGATGTACGAGGCACTAATGCGCATCATTTGGAAGGGCTTCCAGGTGTGGATAGAAAGCAATCATCCTGACAAGGAACCCCAGATTCGAAGCACTGACCTCAAAATTCGCAGCATCAAGGAGGATGTTTGCCACGAGACTCTCGCTGCTGCTCTCGATGATGATTCATGTGTACAGAGCTTTGACATGTTCGCGAAATACCTACATTTTCTGCGAACCAAACATGGAGACCTGGCTCGCTTCTGGATGATGTATATTGATATGGTAGAGACCCTGCTGGGGTTGATTCGTGCGGATAGAGAAGGCGACTGGATGCTTCACTTGGCTTGTGTCAGAAGAGTGATCCCTTGGTGTTTCGCAATGAACAAGGTGAACTATGCTAGATATCTACCAGTGTACTATGCACAGATGACGCAACTCCACGAAACATGCCCCGAGTTGTACAGGCATTTCAATCAAGGCTACTTCTCCGTACAGCTTAGACCAGGGAATCCATTTGCCAGAATCGCTGTTGATCAGACAACAGAAGAAACAGTAAACAAAGATACACAAACAGCTGGAGGAACACGAGGTTTTAGTCTTCGACAAGGGGCTGTGTCACGATACTATCTAACTGCAGAAAATCGGGCTACTGCACTGAGGCAACTACGAGAAACTATCCTTGTGAATGGCAGCGACACATCTCACGCCAAGCACCCTGACTTGTCTACTTCTCGCATCAAACGTGATGAGTCTGGCGTCACAGCTATCTGTGATCTACTGGAAAATGACTGGACCAATCCATTCGCCGATGATCCGTCATGTCTTCTCAGTATATCTACCGGAGCGGCTGCGAGGGAGGACGTTTCTAATGACCTACTCAACACCCTGCAAAAGGGGGAAGCGGCGTATCAAAGCTTCCAGAAACGTCTTGAAGAGGGAACAGGCTTTCATGACACATTGAACAAGCTAAACTTGAAGACCTTTGGTAAGATCAAGCAGAAAGTTGTGAAGGGCACAAACAAGGAGATCGTCCTGAGAGCTGACAGACAACTGTTTGCCACCATGATACTCATCGCCAAGACAAGGAACCTCGACATGCAACTTGTCCTTTGTCACCCACTAGGGCCGTTACCATGGTCTTTGGCAAACGTTGATGGGTCAATGAAAAAAACGAACAAAGCTGCACTTGCGAAACACATGGAAGGTCTTGTGGAACCAGCCGAGAACGTTGACAAGCGAAGTGCAACAATAATTGATGCGATGGCTCTCATACAAAAGATGCATGGCGAGAACAACACGTTCGAAGAACTATCTGACCGCATCCTTGCTGCAGCGCTTCACGCTGGTCAAGGCAGTGAGCGCATCGATGTTGTCTTTGACACATACACAGAAGAATCCATCAAAGCAGCTGAGCGTGTGAACCGCGGTTCAAATGAAGGCATCAGTTTCAGCGAGATCAGACCCGCACACAAAATCATGAACTGGCGGCGTCTCCTTGCTTGCAGCCAGACAAAGGAGAAACTGGTTGTGTTTCTGGCGGAGTCGTGGAAACATGAAACAAATCGCGAAAAGCTAGGCAACAGAACACTGTATGTCACCTGTGGTGAAAAATGTCTGGTACTGACCCGCGATAGGTGGAAGTTGGTGCAAGCACTCGAATGTAGCCACGAGGAAGCAGACACGCGTATGTTTCTCCACGCAAAGCACGCCGCTACCCACTACAAGACGATCATCTTAGTGGCAGATGACACCGACGTTCTGATCATCAGTCTTCATCTCAGCAGAACCATCGATAGTCAGCTCTTCATCAGACGAGGAACAAAGGTTCGAGTCAGAATGATCGACGTTGGAAAGTTGGCTGCGGTATTGGGGTCTGGAGTTTGCAGTGCATTGCCAGGGCTTCATGCATGGAGCGGGTGTGACACTGTGAGTGCTCTGGCTAGCCAAGGAAAGATAAAGGCTTTGAAGCTTGTGCAAGCGAATGAGCTGTATCTTCAAGCATTCACAGATCTGGGATCTTCGTGGAATGTACCAACAGACGTCTTCAATAGCATTCAGGCCTTCACGTGTCAGCTGTACGCCAAGAACACGAAGATCGTCGGTGTTAATTCGCTCCGTTATCACATGTTCTGTGCAAAGAAGGGCCAGATCGAATCTGGACAATTGCCGCCTTGTGAAGACTCCTTGATGCAGCATACGCTTAGGGCCAACTATCAGGCGGCTATCTGGCGACGCAGCCTTGAAAACCTACCAGACGTCCCAACACCATCAGCAGGACATGGTTGGGAACTCGATGATGGCGGTTCGCTCACAATCCGATGGATGGCGGGTCTACCAGCTCCAGATGTCGTCTTGAATCTCATCTCATGCACATGCAGAAGGACGTGTCGACCGTCAGATTGCTCCTGCATACTGAATGGGTTGAAGTGCACTGTTGTGTGTAAGCTGCAGGGATGCTCCAACATGGTGCAGGATGATGCTATCGTGGCTCAGGATGCCAATGACTCTGATGGCGACTCTGATGATTAACTTTGTGTGCACTGTATATTGTATAGCATATGTTGTTCTCTATTATAATGCAGGCCAAATTGCCTGAAAATCTTTATAGACAGATAAACGGTTTAGCAAAATGTATAATTTGGAAGATCATACCGGTGTTATTTGACTAAAACATGACATGTTCAATGATACCACCGCTTGCTTATTAGGAATATACATCGTATGGTGTTAAAATCAGCTCCATACGTCTTTCCAAACTCTAGTAATGAATAATTAATATAATTGGCGGCCATTTTGAAATCCAAGATGGCCACCAAAGTGCAGATTTCCTATGTAACAATTTCCGCCTGCTTATTAGATATCGTATGGTGTTAAAATCCTCTCCGTACGACATTCCTAACTTGCGTTATCGTCAGAATAGATAATGCCAGCGGCGGCCTAAGTCATTTTATGCCTCTTTACATTTATTTGTTGTAAACTCGTGGTGGATGATATGTTTTAGTTTTTGAGTTATTTTTATAGACAGATAAACGGTGTAGCACAATGCATAATTTGGAAAATCATACCAGTGTTGTTTCACTAAAAAAAGTACAAGTCTAATAATAAAATATTGAAAAATATATGATTTTTTTTCGATAATTGATTTTTATAATAATTAATCTAAAACAAAATGCTTCATATTATTTTTTATTTAGACGGTACACATCGGACGTATATTTAGTCGTCAACCGCACATCGATAGCTAGTATAGAAGTCCAGATACACGTGCAACAATGTACCCCACCAAATGGGCATTTTCGAGCTGGGTGGTTTCAAAGATGGCGTCCATCCGGGCACTAAGCTACCGTTCTCAGATGTCCATCACACCTTTTCTGACACTTGAGACATTGGTCTAATGGAAAATCATAATGAGAATTACTCCCCCCGCCGGAGCATTACTTTTGGTCTGGCTCAAGGACTATAAGGCTCATTGTGATTTTTAGCAAGATATATGTCCCTAGATATGAAAAAAAAGTGATAGCAGTGTATAACTCTCGGCCATCTCTGTGTTATCACCCGAAATATTATTATACGCCTGCTTCGCTTCGCCAAAAAATGTGATATTTGCTAAAATTGGAATAAATATGTTTTTAAGGACCACAGAGTGCCGAGATCGAGATCGAGATCGTATTTGTTCGAGAGATCATGATAAACCTAGAGTGTGGAGCAGGTTTGCATGCATTGTGAAATATAATGTAGCTGATGTTACAAACCTACTTTAGGACACTAGCTAATACCAAAAATTACACTGAGATACCAAAAGTAGTAGACGAATAAACCTAAAATGTTCAAAAGCTATGTTTCGTTCCAAAATATCAAAATTAGGGGGTAAGGTTGAACATATTTTGAACTTTGCCAAAATATGTGCCCCAAACAACCACCATATTACAAAGTAATGATATATTCCAATGCAGTGGTTCCTTGCGAAGATTTTGAGGGGTCAAATGTTACTCTGGGAGTTTTCATTTTTGAAATATTGACAAAAATGTACAATGTGAATTCTGAACTCGAAGCGATTTCGACCACTTTTTCACTAAATTTAACATATTTTTTGTCATTATATCAATATTTTGATAAATAACCCCCACAAATGTTCTATATTTCTATTACTATATTAGATGGCATCCAGTATGCAAATTATTGGCACTCTGTGGTCCTTGAAAACATATTTATTCCAATTTTAGCAAATATCACATTTTTTGGCGAAGCGAAGCAGGCGTATAATAATATTTCGGGTGATAACACAGAGATGGCCGAGAGTTATACACTGCTATCACTTTTTTTTCATATCTAGGGACATATATCTTGCTAAAAATCACAATGAGCCTTACTCCATCTGTATGGTACCGACCAACCCCCTTGGCTCATAGCCTATAACCCTTCTTCTAAAAGCAAGTGAGCTATGTTTATCTTGCAGCTTTCTGCTAATAGCCCAGCAGATATGTGAAAAAATTGTGCTTTTGGTGATACAAGCATGAAATTTTGAACACTGATAGAGCATACTACTAGGAAGATTTTTGGATATAGGGGCATTCAAATCTTTTCCTAGGGACAAAATGGCGGCCATTTTAAAAATGGCCGTTTACGGATAATAAGATACACAGTACCGATGTCTATAAAACTAGATTTACTTATTGCTCAAGCACACCTATGATGTTTTTTTCACGTAAACAGGTTGTAAGATCATAATTAAATGTCAACAAACTCACATAACATTTATTTGGTCCTTATTCTTTACAAAAATAATTACTTTTTGAGCTATTTTGAGCAAACTCCAGAAACACAATGGAAATGAAGTGAAAATGCCACATTAACGCTGTGGAAGTGACTTTCACTATAAAACAGTCTACAAAACAGTCTTCCACATGTTTGTGTATATGTAACAGGTGTGTTATTCCTCCTGTATACTATCGTGTGCACTCCCCTGCACAGTGACACAGAGCTGAGCACTGGAGTGCGGCCTTAACACACTTGCACTGTTTCCTGCAACCCTTCTTGCATCCACATCTAATCAATTGTCGGCATGCCTCAGTTGCCTCTGTGAGGGTTGTCCAATATATCCCCCAGCCGTTATTACTCTGTTTCCAACCCCATTCACTTGGCGATGGGAGCTCAGGTGCGCAAATCATCATCTGGCCCCAACAAAAGCCGGCTTGGTAGGCAGCTCTCTTGATGTGTTGTCTGAGGGCTTCTTGCGTTGGTGGGATAGCCTCTATTGATCTACCAGTCTGGGTGAAGAGATGCTTGCGGGCATCGTTAACATGTTCCTGGCTGCTTGTTCGATCGTAGAGCAGAACAACAAAACGCTCCAGTGGATCCATGTTGTCATTTGCAGTTGAAATGGTTGGTGTGGCAGCCAGTGCGCAGAAAGCTGAGGTGACCTCATCATAGGCTTTCCATGTTTCCCATGCTGTTTTCTTCCCCCTTCCGCCGAAGCAGGACACGGTGTCACACCCAGTGAAGGCGTGGAAGAATGGCAACCCTCGGCACTTGTTTGGTCCCAGTGCCACAGCCATCTCGTGAGCTGCCAAGTGCCTGAAATTCTTCCCTGTGCCAAAAGCAACCCAGAGTTCATCGATGTCAAGATATCCAGTTGCTGCCACTGCAAGGATCAAAACATCTGTGTCCACTGTGCGGATTGACACCTTGGTATAGCCCTGTCTGACTGCATCTTGGACATGGAGTAGTATCCTTGTATCTGCCTCCTCGTGACTACACGGGGAAAGACCAGTAACATCTCGTGGCTGTGTACAAAAAACTTCTTTGTGGTTTGTGGTGACGATTTGCTTGTCAGTCTCAATGTTTGCTATCCTCGTTGCTAGAAAGTCAAACAACTCCACCTTGTTCTCGTCTATGCGAAGGAAGGCCTGCCAGTTTCGAGGGATGGAACTAGATGGCTCAACTCGTCTCCTGGTGCCTTTACCCCTCGTCTTCCTGGTGTCGGCTTTCAAACTGTCTGGGAAATATTCATCCCAGATAATATCAACCCTGCTCTTATTTTGTATCTGAGATGTGATGTATGGCAAGAATACTAGTGATGCATACATACTCAGAGAAGGTCTTCGCATTACAAGGTGCCAGCATGTTCACGATGGCTGCTCCATCCAGGATCATGACTTCAACAGGGGGGCTTACATCATCATTTTCCCGTGAGGTGATCAGATCTTCTAAGCACCCAACCAGATCAGACTTGGTTCCAAGCCGGATTTTGCCCATTTGTGACAATGCAGGGGGACAAGCTTGGTTTTCATGTGCAAAGAATTCATCAAGATCTCCATTCCGTGTCTGGGATGCAATAAACAGCCTGGAGAACAGAACGCAGTCATTCTTCAGAGATACCACCTTCAACTCTGTTCTTGACTTCTCTCTGACTGGGGGTCGGCTGAAGAGAGGGAGATTGTTTTTTTTATTGGGTCAGTGATAGGCTTTGTCTGATGTACAAGCCTCTCGTTCACATATGTGTCATACTGTTCTTTTCCCAGCTTCTCAATCTGGTAAAGGGTGTTGATGACTGCTGGGTCTGCCAGGTCTCTGCTGTCTAGCACCAAGAGATCTTTGCTGTCGTCACAGAATGGGTTCCCCATCTCTCCTATGACACGGGTGAGTGCTCTCACATCTCGAGCAAAGGCTACCTGCGTGTGCTTTGTCTGTTCATGGTGTTTTAGTTCAGTTTTCCTAATTCTTTTTTCTGTTGTGGCCTCGAACTTATAGATCAGTTTGGCCATCTCTGGACCAGACACCATCCATCGGCGCAAAGCTGCAGCATTCTCCGTAAGACCTACAGCCCCTCCATCACCTTTCACCAATGCATTATTTTGCTCGTGTGCCTGGTCTAAGGCTATGGCAGAGAATGCACGTGTAGTCTTCTTCATGGTGAAGTTTCCTGCCAGAAACTGTGCGTATACAGTTGGATGCTTTGTTGCAAGTGTCACCATGTCGCGCAAGTGAACTGGGATCCACCTGGCATAGTTTGTATGTCCCAAGGCGAAGAACCATGGTACAAGCTTGGTCAGAGCATCAGTGTACAGTTGGAAGTTTCCTTCACGGACGGATCTCACATAGATCAGGACTGCCAGTTCTAGCTGCATAATTAGGAACCAGAACTGAAACTGTGGACTTGCATTGGCTTGTTCACCGCACCAGTCATCTAGTGGTATCGTATCCTGTCCCTCATCTAGTCCACTGGTGTACTGGCTGTAGGCTTCCTTCAGGAGAAGATAGAGAGTACTGGCTGTGACTTGGTGTGCTCGTCGTGTGCGTGTCACATGGGTCACTTTCAGGAAGGAATCAGCAGTACCACTTGTAGCAACCCCTGCAAGCATCAGAACGCCTGTCCACCCACTGCTATCCAGAAGGTCACCGAGGGTTTTCCATGCTGCCATCTCAATATGGAGTCCACCAAAGACCATGACGAAGTGATCTTCTCCGTGTGTTTCTGGCCATCTCCATTGGATCTGTTTGGCAAGTGTGTACAGTGGCTGATCAAGTGTGATTACAGGGATCTGACCTGGATTCAGAATATCGATTGCTTTCTTGATGACATCCATGGAGTGACGAATCATTGCCACAGATTTTGCCTGTTCATAGAAGAGAGGCAGCAATGAAGTTAAGGCCACACTACACTCTGGTTCTTCTGGAATAGACTGCTTGCTGGCATGGTATCCAGCCCATGATACTGTCTCGTCTCCCTTAAGTGGTGTGTCAGATAGCACTGTCTTCTCCATCTGCTCCAGCCACCTGTCAAAATGCAAGATAATGAACACAATTAAGAACAAACAAGTCCACACAAGTTAACAAGTCTTGGTTATTTAGGTACACATATAACTGTCCACAGTTCAAACACAATAATCAGTTACCTGTACTCAATCTGCATTGCTTCAGGGATGAGTTGGCAGTTGCTTTTGTTGGGACCCGCTAGCTTGGGTACAGGTGGGTCACATTTACCCAGAACAACAGGAGGTACGATGGTGTATGACTGTGGCAGGTGTGCATCTGTTGTTGATGTGTCATCTGGGTTTACCCGTTGAACTCCACGGCTATCGCTATTTGGGTGCTGGAAAAGTGAAATGCCAGTGCCATGGAAGGAGTCGTGGGCACTTGTTGAACTGGGGTTATGATCAATGTTATCCACTGCCCCAGTTGTGAAGAGGTCACTTTTTAGCTCAGGGGGGCAAACTGTACCCTCATTTTGGAAGAAACGGCAGATTCTGTTCCCCAAGTCCGTGGAGATGCTAAGCACCCTGTCATAGGAGATCGAGAGACCCAGGTTGAACATAGTATCAACCAGGTCTCTTTTTCGAGTCTTTGTGTGGATAAGGGTGCCCAGGTACACAGGCAGGGGAGTCTCCCGATTGTGACTGTGCCTCGTGGACGTGGTAGTACTGCTACTCTCTCTGCGGCGTGAGTAACTGTTGAACATAAGGAGTTGTGAGATTGTGAGAGTATGTGTTGATACCGACGAGTGGCTTGACTGCTCTTGGATGTTAGGACCATTCAAGATCATAGAAACTAGTGATACAAGCGAATTAGGTACCGAATGTTCTTGGCAGTGGGCTTCAAATGAACCACTAAATGTTGAGTTCATTTTCAACATGTCTCTACGAACTATATTTGCGGCTCTAGCAAGACAAACTCCATCACTGTCAGTGTCGTGATCACATGCCTTCTGAAGGGCTGAGCCAACATCCTGGTTGAAAGCAAGCAGAATATCTCGACCGGACATGTGCTCCTCTAGGTCTGGAAAATATGTCATGATTCGATCTTTGAGTTTGGTGGAGTGGACATGCCTGGTCAAGACTGTTCCAAGCTGTTCCAGCCTGGTGGTGTATAGTCTTGCTAGGTCTACCAGCTTGAACACTGGTGTCACAAGAGCATCTGTGCGGGCATCATCGATGTAGGACACTAGCTCTCCAAGTGCTATACCGTGATTGATATCATCTTGTTCATTCAGTGTTGTGCTTGTGGCCCTTGCTTTGTTATAAAGTGACACCAGACACTTCACGTGGTACTGTGCATCTTGTGCTATAAGGTCACCTGCACTCAGTTTAGCAAGAAGTGCCTGATCTCCTAGTTTCAGGGCAGCTGTCCTGACATGTTTATCGAGGTCGAAGGTGGAAGCTTTTCGCAGAGAATTAGTACCCGCTGGTTTGTCACAAAAGAAACACTTTTCAGGCTGTGGCTGTGTGTGGTCTACATGTACTCTGTGACGGGTGTACTTTCTTGAGACACTTGCGGTTTCTTCACTAGACGTTTCTCTTTTTTGTGCCCGATGCAGTTCAGTTTTGTTGTATTTCAGTCTGCATGAATCATGCCACTTAGCCTTGTGGCTCTGGAAGGTTGACTGGATACCTTCACCATCGTCCAGGCGGGACAGTTCTAGAGATTTTGGCAGGCAGCCCATCTGGCTGAAGGTGAGGAGATAATCTGCAAGAGTTTGGTATCCGGACCCTGTGGTTCGCTTGGAATCAGCTGGACAGGCAAGGGCCTCATCGGTGACCTCCTGACATAACACACACTTCTCCCAATCTGTCAGATAAGGCATGTTTGTTCCAGATGTACTAGGGCTTTGGGGGTCTAATAGCTTGAAATTTTTGTTGGCCATTGTCAATTAAGCATTATCCACCACCACCATCCAATCAATATACAAATTGGGAACCAAATCTAGGTAGCTACTACAGTCAATGAGCGAAGGTGCAGTGCAGTCGAGTTATCATCTGAAAAAGAAATACATACATTATTATCATAAATATAGTAATTCGCTTTCGTAACTTTTCACTAGCCTTGCATTGTTCCTTATAGTCACCTAGTCTATGATAGGAAAGTTCATAAAGCTACATCAAAGTTGTTCATATAAAGGTATTGAACCAAAATTACACCCAGGAGAAATCAGATAGTCATGCAAAGTTAAATAATTAAACCGCTAGACCAGTCCTGTCTATTGCAATGGTAAACCATTTGTTCTGCCCCTTATAGGCCACCGTAGATTCCAATTTTGAACCCAGTATGAAGGTATTGCATAGCATGTACATGACAATTTATAATATGCTCATTACATTGTGTTTCAATAGCAGCACAAATGACAAGTCTGAAATAATAGGTAAATATGTCCTTCTTAGCCGCCATTTTGTAAAATGGCCGCCATTTTGGGCCAAGGAGAAATCTGGAATGCCCCTACATCCAAATTTCACTGTAAGGGTATGCCCTAACTGTGTGCCAAGTTTCATGCTTGTATCATCAAAGGCACAATTCTACCACAATTCTTCACATATCTGCCGGACTATAAGGCCATTTAAATGTGAGGTGATGTCCACCATGAAAACACATCTCTGTAGCCACTGAAGATCTGTAAGTTCTGCATATTCACAGCCCTTTTCCCACATAAACACCTTTGCTTCTTTCAGACAGGTTGCAAAACGCACAAACACTCTTCCCCTGGAAAGCCACCTGCCATGTTGTGCAGAAGAAGGTCTGAATATTGACAGTTGTCCTCTTTAAGAAATTCATCGATAGCAATCCATCAATACAGTTCAGATATGGAACAACAACTTACACACGCGCGCACACACACACACACACACACACACACACACACACACACACACACACACACACACACACACACACACACACACACACACATCAATAATGAAGTAAAAAGATCTTGGAAGCTGAAGAGCACCAAAATAATACCAGTGATGATTGGAGCAACGGGAATGATAAAGAATAACCTCAATAAAATCTTAAAAACCATTCCTGGGAATATTACTACAAACAAGCGTTACGCCTAGGTTCCCCGTCGGTGAAGTGATGTGAGTTGACAAAGTGGAAGACGCAAGGCGACCATCTTGGATTTTAACATGGCGACCCAATTTTCAATAGCGTTCTCCCTTATGCATAGATACACCCACACACCAGATTAGAAGTTAGTAGTTCGTTTATTTTTCAAGATATTTCGCTCACAAAGTTCAGACATATATATTGTGGCGGCCATCTTGGATTTTAACGTGGCGACCCAATTTTCAATAGCGTTCTCCCTTATGTGTAGATACACCCACACACCAGATTAGAAGTTGGTACTTCGCTTATTTTTCAAGATATTCTGCTCACAAGGTTCAGACATACATGGCGGCTCCCATATTGGATTTTGAAGTGGGTTGCGCCCACACACCAAATTATAATTTGGTCCTTCGCTTACGCACGCATGCACGCACGCACGCCCGCACGCACGCCCGCACGCACGCACGCACGCATGGACGGACACACGGACGGAGGGGAAAACCATAGTCCCCCTCTCGCTCCGCGGTGCGACGGGGGACATTAAACTGTAGTTGGAGGCTGTCCGGGGCTCAGTGATTATCCTGAAAAGAGCCCTCGGAACAAAACTTTGAGGATGACACAACTTGGTCCATGAATCGAGATCCTTCGCCATTATATGTTAATGTGATTACTGTTTTGGTGACGTAGCATATGCATCATCACTATTTGCGCATGCCTCATGCGCAAATTTGCGCATGCCCGGCGGTTGCGGTGTCTTGTTCATCTTGGTGTACTGTTGCCTCATGGCTCGTCACCCGACAGAGTGTGGTGATTAAATGCTGATGTTATAACAAAGCCTGAACGTGTTTTGGTTGGACATTCGCTTTGAACGAAGGGGAGGCGTTTACCTTTTACTGGCGCTTCACCGAAACGGAGGTGGATCCTTCAAGCTCTGGGAGAACTCCAGTCTACCTTCTGAAACCGAATATGGAGATAATGACCGACACACACAGACACACACACACACACACATACACACACGGAAATACACACACACACACACACACACACACACACACACACACACACACACACACACACACACACACACACACACACACACACACACACACACACACACACACACACATACATTCACACACGTTTGCTGTTTCTTTGACTACTGTGAGAATCTCATTGCGGATTCCTCTTGAATATAGAGTCAAGCCTCCATATCGTAATGTCCATTGTTGTTCCATAGGCAGTCTATGATACAACAACCAATCCTCCCTATCGGCGCAATTGTCACAACAAAATAATACGCAAAAATTCACCATTTAAACTTCTATTTTAGCAAATGTAGGAGCTCAATGGAATAGCTCAATGGAATACTGCTCTCCCCTCTGGGCTGGTGCTCCTGCCTCACACCTAGCTCGTCTTCACGCTGTTGAAACCAAAGCATTCAGAATCATTGGAATCTCCCACGATGAAGCTAACTCCAAGGGCCTCTCACTCACTCACCGCAGGCACGTTGGTGGTCTTTCCGTCTTCTACCGACTCCTCTCTGGCCTTGCCCCCCCCCCCCCCAACTCTCTCTGGGCTCTGTCCCGCAAATATTCCTACAGGTCGCACAATATCTGCCTGCAACCCTCTTATGGTCAAACTGCCAAAATCAAGACTCTCTGCTCACCTTCACTCCTTCATTCCTCTTTTCTCCCGCCTCTGGAACAAACTCCCTCACTCTCTTCAATCCCACTCCACCCTCCAGGTCTTTAAAACAGCTGTTCACCACCATCTCTTATCTTCCCCCATCCAAAACCTTGATCTTTTCTACCCCCGCTAATTTCACCCCAATTCCACTTTTTTGAAATCCCAACTTCTGTCCTGGAAGTCCTTGGTGTCCTTGTGTTTTATACTTCTCCCTCCCCCCCCCCCCTTCCCACACCTCCTCCCCACAAGCCCTCTCCCTTCCACACATCTCCCTGCTCTCAAATGTTGTGTTTGTGTGCTTCCCCTTCTCTCCCCATCTTGTTTTCCGCTCCCTCTTTTTATATATTTTGTTTGTCTGGTTGATTTGTTTGTGAAATAAATGTTAGCTCTTTCACGAGCCTCGATTCAGTATACAAAAAAAATAAATAAAAATAAAATAAATCCAATGATGCAGTCCACGTGTAGTTTCATTTTGTTTGCTTGTACTCAAAGATGGCGGACAGCAAATGTGGTGACGTCACATGTACATGCACCCTCTATTGAAGGGAGAGTTATCAAAACAACATGTCGTTTGCTCATTACATACAAGTCATTCATTACGGGATTGTTGCTTACCTGCCCAGTAAGGAACAGGGCGTCGCTAGATTTTTAGAAGGGCATTCGAATTCTAAACTGATGCCATGCAACAGGTTGAAGGTGTAATATTGCCGACAAGATGGCGGAAATAACCACGTAATGGAGCACAATGTCTTGCTCGCAGAATTCGCCAGTATTCGGATGTATTTTCCTGTTTATCACTGACACTTCTGAAATATTATTTTATGCTTTCACGACACTCACAAAGCTTTTTCTGAAAATTCATTTATAATTGAGTAAAATGTGGATTCTAATCCCAGGCATGGGAGCCACACAAGTCCTTAAAGAGCCGCATGCAGCTTAGGAGCCGTAGGTTGTCGACCTCAGGTCTAGAACATACATTCAAGGGGGTTTAGTAATACCCTCCGCCAATGGCCCGATGCAACACATGGACTGCTCTCCATTCACCCCTGATGGAGATCCAAGCTGGAGTAATGATCTGAATTGTCAAATGTCCCACATCGTTCCCTTATTAAAGAAATCCTCCGTTTTGCCAGAAACCGTCACTTATCCAAATATTGTCTGAGATATCAAATAGAATGACATCAAAGACCACGCGTAGTGTCCTTAACCAGGGTACATGTTAATTACTCGGTCGGTACCTTCTGTGCCTGGACCGCTGTGGGATACAGAAGCCCTCATCCAGAAGCAAGCGATGTTTGGTGAGGTTGAGTGTCCCTGCAGGTAAAGTATCAGCCACAGCTGATCGGTCGGACTCGTTCGCATCACGTGAGCCACCAACAACTTCCCAACAACAACATCTTCAAATATCTCTTTCGCGATACGTCAGTTTCCTCCAGGTACAGGCTCCAATCCGTGGGGAAATACTTAGACTGCTTGAGAGGGTACATGAAGGAACTGAGGCAGGAGATGGAACACGTCATCTTTTCCCAGCCGATCATTATTTCCCAGATCGAAGAAAAACACCTTCACAGAGAAGATCTCTGGGATGACGTCACAAACACGTCCACGGTAGAAGAGGCCATCGGACGACAGCCGTGCCGCGACCAAGTCTCCACAACCTGGTAACACCTGTCCACGACTTATCTAGTGCTGCCTGCAGTGTTGCTGCAAGTCTTGCCGCATATTAGAGTATGATTGTGACATGACCGGAAGTCTGAATTGTACATCTTCAATTGGACCTCCCTGAATGATCTCGTCCCATTGTGTGTCCATGTGGTTCAGGATTGTGATCGTCGTGCAACTCGTCCCAGAAATGGCACTCATGGATGTTGGTGACTTGAAGGACTACCCGGTCTCCAGAACACGGTCAGTCCAAGGTACACATCTCTCCGAGCACTTCCTCAACCACTCCCACGAGGCCTGTCGGGTCATGCTCAAGGCAACAAGCTGCATCCTTTCGGCACGTTCCACGTCTCCAGAGATCGCAAACGTTGTCCTTGTCTGGTATCACAGTGTCAGCCGCCCCACGTAGCCGGATGTTAAACTGCCCCACGTCCCCCTCGTCGTCATTCTGCTCGGAGCTTAAATATTGGTGCATGGGATTTTGCTGTTTAAATATATCGTTGGAATCAAAGTCATGCATTTCACTTGCTGGCCAGACTACTGCAGCTGCTGCTGCGACATCATTATCCCTCACCCTCCGAGGCTGCGATGCTCCTGAAGTGGCATCACGTGACACCCGTTGTAACTGCATTTCTGCTGCCTTGTCATCGCGAGATGTTTCTCCAAGTACTGCCACTGCAACATTGCACAGCATCGCTTTAGGTAACAGCGTCGCTGCACTGATTTATCTCCCAGCCTGTGCCCCCAATTGCTCTCCAAGCTGCCTTTCATTTGATCCTCCATCTTACTCTCTATGCCATCAATCTGTGCTCCCAATTCAGTCTTTATTTCTTCCATTTTTCCCCAATCTTCACGCTCAAAACACTTTTCAACTCAATCATTTCATTCCTCATTCGTTCACTATTTTTAAAATCAATTTTACCCTCCATGCGTTCACTTTTTTCATTAATCTCTCCCCTCATTTTATTCAAAATTGTTATGTTCATGGGCCGGTTAATACAGCCCCTGAACGGATGGACCGGACAGGTTTTAACTCTCTCCGAGGCTCTGTTCAATTATAAGGTTCACGTGTTTCTCCTCAGTCCCGCAACCGCAAGCATAATACTGCCATTAATTATTAATGGCAGTATTATGCTTGCGGTTGCGGGACTGAGGAGAAACACGTGAACCTTATAACTTTTATAACCAAACGGGTTTATTCCCGGACAAATAATAACGAGGGAATATTGACCCTGGGATTGGGGGAGGGGGAAATGAGGAATTCAAGGAGCAACAAATAACAATGTGCAATGAGAGAAAATAAATCCTATAAAAAACGAAGGCGCCTCACTCGAGTCAGTCACAAACGGATAACAGAGACAAAACCAGGTGACTTATATCTGGTGGCAGTGGGGAGGGGCGGATGGGTGTGGAGCAGGTGATGAGGAGGTTGATGAGGAGATGGCAGGATGATGAACAGGCAGCAGGCAGACGACTTCCTTAAAACTCTCCTCACTCCCAGAACTCCTCAGCTCTCTCTCAGTTCTCTTCATAAAACAGCGAACTCTCCTCTGAACCGTTCCCGCTCCTCTCTGTGCACTGAAACCAAGAGCGACTGGCTCCTCCCTAGTCTCTCCAGGCAATTCCCCACCCGCCTTCTGCTCAGAATTTGCACAATCCACTTGCACCTTTTTCAGATCCTCCCTTTCAGATCCTCTCACCTTTGCGGCATTGGGCTACACCCCCTTCAGGAGACGATCATAGCTTCTCCCCTCTCACTTCACTGTCTCCCGGCACCCCCAGTACATGGTTACAAAAGGTCTTACCCACGTTTCCTTCACTTAATCCCTCGCTATCTATTACAAGCACCATCCTCCATATGGTACACATTCAAACAGACATCCTTAAGCTGACAGGTCCCTACTTCTTTACATCGAGATTGTCTTCCTACTCGCACATGAACCATGCTACTCTATACAGTTACAGTTCTATCTCTTCTAAGGTAATCTCTAACCTCTCCCATAAACATAACAATACTTATTAATGTAAACTTATCCAATGTTATTAAGCAGTGTTTGTTTGTTCATCAATGCGATATTTAGTTGAAAGTCAGCAACCAATCTCTATTTGCAAGGAAGGATTGGTCCAATTTCAGCCTAAAATTGAAAAATAGGTATCCTGGAAAAATAGGCCTTTCCTTAATACCTGGCTATAAAATGCCTGCATTCTGGACACATACCTGAATACCTGCTGTATCTAGATCTGTACATTCAATATTTTTATGTATCTCATATGATTTTACTCTCACTTATAGAAACGCATTTTTCAGTGTTTAATGTCAGAGTAAGATTATCCTGATGAAGATGAGAAGTCGTTTTTCATCTAATAATGTCCACCCTTTTTGGGAGCATGGCGTACCACTGATGCAGTGCACCATGTCTATTCCAGCCGTAATTTGACATTTAGCCATGGTGCGAGCATACATTGAGTATGATCTTTAATGCCCACAAGCAAATACTGCCAGATGGGACATCAACTTAATGCCCATCTGATGGACACACTAAATTATGCAATGCTCTACCTGTGACAGGTTATAGTCAGGTTGCGAATGCTATCTCTAAGCTATCTTACCAGCCCCATCATTGTAGTTGTTGTTCGGTTCACATCTGCTGATTTGCACTGCTAGCTTTGTCATTCATTGTCCCTTTCTCACTGAGGGAAATTTTCATTTCTGCGATTTATGATAATGTAATACATGAAGCTCTTTCTAACCACTGACTCTCTGGCTGACTGATATTAATGTGCGATACCTTCCGAGTGTCGTAGAAAGTTGAAATTTGGCGTGCCAACGGACATCGAAGCCGGTACACCGGGAAAAATCACAGAACCGTCGGAAAACGTCCATAAATGAAAATTTACATTAAAATCCGCAAACGCGTCCGTAATAAAAATAAATAAATAAACCTAAATTGATATAAAGCAGGATGTTGGTGATGCTTGCCTATAATCATAACGTTTCTATTTATTATGTACCTACATATGAAGCATGGTTTGTTATTGCTTACAATATGTAAGCATACCCCACTAGTATGAATATGTTCTCTACCATGGTTTCATTTCTTCTCCCTCTACGAGCTGCCGGAGTCTATGTGTTTTCAAGGACTACCCACAGCATATTCATGCCGTCTTGGCTTCAATCCCATTCCATGGTGTAGACATCACTCATTGGTGCCATAGTCGAGCTGCTCCTTTCTTCTATTTTCAGCCGGTGTCATCGTACACTTGTCTCAACTATGCCAACTCGTGCCAGACTCCTTCAGTGGGGCTATTGCCCTTGATGATGCATGTACCCATTGTGTGGTTAATGGCATACAGTATCATATTTTTGAACTAGATGGTATTCATAGAATACTTATCCTGCGCAGTCAACTTGGTGTGAGCCAACGATTCTGTTTTTGAACATTTCTTTTTTTAATCGAATATGTCTGCCAGATCACGTGAGCGATGACATCATAAATTTATATTCTCTCATATAATTGTTGCATAGATCATGCTCAATAAATTTCAAGCTGATCAGACTAAGCGTTGTCCCTGTCGAATTATGACGTCATGATTATGGCACCAATTACGTCATCGTCAACAACACCTATTTCCCATATGGAGATATTTACAATGAGCCACGTTTCAATTTTTTCCATGGAGCGGTTTTGGAGATATAGAGGTGCAACGTTTTTCGGTATTTCCAAGATGGCGCCTGTAACACATGACCTATGACGTCATGATTATCATTAAAATATTCTGAAGGAGGAGGTGCCCCTATGGTGAAAATTTCGTGTCCATCAGACCAACAGTTGCTGAAATTTTTAAAATAATGATCGGATGAATAAGTGTTGTTTTTGTCGAATTATGACGTCATAACGAAGGCACCGATGACATCATCATTAACACATCTTATTCCCCATGGGGAGTAGTTGACAATGAGTCAGGTCTCAATTTTTTCCATGGAGTGGATTCAAATAAAGGTGCGAATTTTTTCCAAGATGGCGCCTGTACCACGTGACCTATGACGTCATAATAATCCATAAAATATTATACAGGAGGAGGCCCTCCTATTGTGAAAAATTAGTGTCAATCGGACCAAGAATTGCAGAGAAAAAATTCATACTGATCGAATCAAGCATTGTACTTGTCGAATTATAACGTCATAAGTAAGTTGCCGATGACATCATCATTAACATGTCTTATTCCCCAAGCAGAGTACTTGACAATGAGCTATGTTTCAATTTTTTTCCATGGAGTGGTTTCGGAGATATAGAAGTGCAACTTTTTTCGATTTCTCCAAGATGGCGCCTGTACCACGTGACCTATGACGTCATAATCATCAGTTAAAAAATTCCACAGGAGTAGCCGCTCATATTCTGAAAATTTCGTGCCAATTGGACTAACAGTTGCAGAGGATTTTTTTTTTCCATACTGATTAGATTAAGCGTTGTACTTGTCGAATTATGACGTCGTAATTAAGGCACTGGTGACATCATCATCAACATATCTTATTTCCCATGGGGAGTACTTGACAATGAGCCATGTTTCCATTTTTTCCATTGAGCGGTGTGAGAGATATAGAGGTCTAACGTTTTTCCAAGATGGCGTCCGTACCACGTGACCTATGACGTCATAATTATGAAAAAAAATTCTACAGGAGGAGGCGCTCCTATGGTAACATTTCGTGTCAATCGGACCAACGGTTGCTGAGAAAATGACTTTTTAAAATGCAGACACGGCACACGGCACACGTACGCACCCGAATGCTTAACCCCGCTTTTCGCTTCACGAGTACAGGGTAATAATTGCACCTAACATGCCGAAGAAACAACAATGTGGTACCTCACTGTTCCTATCAGTCAGTACATGTTTCAATAACAGAATTTTGTGGCTGACATTATTATTTGTGATAAACTTTTCATTATTGTTACCACAACCACCAACCACCACTACATCTATAAGTAGGCCTATTACTACTACTATTACCACTATTACAAGTCTATAACTATTATCATTACTCCACACACGCAAAGAGAAAAGCAATGCCAACGTTGTTGTGTGATCGAGCAACAACTTCATGTCAATTTAATGTTTTACTTTGAACACGAATAGGAAAAGGAACCTGTAATTTCGCCGTACTTTGGCTCTGAATTTGTCCTGATCACGCATGCGCAGCGAGGAGAGATGATTTTTAAGTGGTGAAGCTGCTTCAATATATTGCTACTGAAGTGTATCACGCAAAGGCCAGTCCAGTAAATGCAAAGTGTTTAATCTCCATTCAACACTCGCGTTCTAAGCCAGTCACCATCGCACCCAATCTCCCGCTCGCCAGAAGCCCAACCTTGCTCCCGATCAGGGACGTCTGCCCGATTACCGTAAAGCACAATATGTTACATTCCTTCCTTCTTAAGCTTACACAAACATATCTAACTGACTTCCAATTGCACTCATAACAGGAAATGCCCCTGTGAACCACACCAACGTTTGTGAAGAAGCATGGTGATGATAAATCCCACCCCCAACATCCCAAATCTTCAAACACTGATAATGATCAGCTATACATGTCAACCATCCACTAAACACCCAGTGATTTCCCCTTTCCCTTTTTGAAACCACAAAAACACAAACAATACCAATGACCCCCCTTGTCGAACCTTTGCCTTTGACACCAAATATACACAAAAATCATGCACAACAATAAAACTAAATCTTTGAGGAAAGTTCTTTACAGATCACAAATCCAGTCGGTTAGGGGGTCTTCTGGTGCGAGAAGAGTGACGGGCACTTCATCTTCTGTTGATCCAAGAGGAGGTGATAGTTTACTTTCCTCCACAGCAGGAATTCCCTGGAAAGCATCCTTGTGAGGGCCTTCTGCAGCGTGGCCCTCCGGAATGATATGTGCCGCTCTATCCAGGGTGGCTGTCCCGACGGACGGTTCCAGTGGACCCGGTATGTCACTGGTTAAATCAGAGGGTGCCAGTCTCACATGATCCACATGTCTCCTGACATTCCGGCCATCCAAGAGTTTCATGCTAAGAGACAAACCAAATTTCTCCAGCACAGACCCCCCCAACCAGCGATTACCCAGACTGAAATTGAGCACATACACATGGTCTCCCACATTTAAAAAAACCTCTCCTTAGCATGTCTGTCATGCCAGGACTTCTGCTTCACTTGGACCTTGCGGACCTTTGCATACTCACCCGGCTGTAACAGATCCAGGTGGGTCCTCGACTTCCTTCCCATCAAAAGCTCCAAGGGTGACCTCCCAGTGGCCGAGTGGGGTGTTACGCTGTATTTGAAAAAGAATTGGGCCACTCTCGACTCGATGCTACCCTGATTGAGCTTTGACATACCCCCCTTGAATGTTTGCACAGAACGTTCGGCCAACCCATTAGACCCGAGATGGCATGGTGCTGAGGTATGATGGATGATTCCATTGGCATCCACAAACCTTAGAAATTCACTACAAGTGAATGATGGCCAATTATCTGACACAAGAGTCGAGGATAATCCATGGGTAGCAAATGAGGTCTGTAGTTTGCTGATGGTTGCCTCGGATGAGATGGTTGTCATGGGGTGCACATCCATCCACTTGGAATAGGCATCAGTAATGACCAGGAACATTTTGCTCAAAAATGGCCCAGCAAAGTCAAGGTGTATACGCTCCCAAGGTTTCTGGGGACATTCCCAAGGATGCATTGGTGATGGCACCGGCAACTTTGCATTCACCTGACACGAGGGGCAGTTGCGAACTGTCCCCTCGATATCTAGATTGAGATTCGGCCACCAAGCATAGCTCTGAGCAAACGCCTTCATTCACAATATTCCAGGGTTTTGCCTCATGGAGCATTTCCAGCACTCTAGATCTCACTGGAGGGGGCACCACGACCATGCTACCCCACAAGATCACTTCATCTTGAACGCTCAGTTCAGATTTACGCAGTGAATATGCCTGGAGATTTGTATGTCAAGACAGGTCAACCATTGGTTATGCAGCGACGCACACGAGACAAAATAGGGTCCCGATTCGTCCACTGACAAATCTCTTCAACCGTTACTGGCGAATAATTTATGAATTCCATGAGGAGCACAGAATCTTCTGGATTGGGTACTCATTTGGGGCTGCCCCATAACGGCAAACGACGCAAAGCATCAGCATGCTCCAAATCCTTGCCAGGCTTGTACATGAATGTGTAGTCGTATGCTGCCAGAATTAGTGCCCAACGTTGTATCCTTGAAGAAGCTAATACAGGCACTCCTTTGGTAGCACTGAATAAGGTCTGCAGTGGCTTGTGATCATTGGTGATTTCAAAATGCCAACCAACAAGGTACGAGTGGAATTTCTTCACCAAAAAACCACCACCAGGCCCTCTTTCTCAAGTTGGGAGTATTTTTTTTCAGCTGCTGCCAGGATTAAAAAAAAAAAAACCACCTTTAGAGGCCATTTTCCCCTGCAAAGCAGAGGTTGGCCTTTTTCGGGAACCGTGGTTGTTGTTGTTTTTCGGTCCCCTTTTTGAAGCAATGTTTTACGGCCGGATGCCCTTCCTGACGCCAACCCTTTTTGCCGCCTTTAACGACAAACAGGGAATTACCAGTGAGCTGGTACTCAATTAGCCGACCTCGGAAGGATGACAGGCTGAGTCAACCCCCCTGGCGTTAATTCAGCGATCGACCGGGATTCGAGCCAGGATGCACGAAGCAAAAGCAATGGGTTTTTCTGTTGCATCTGGCATATGATGAGACAACACTGCCCCAACGCCAAATGGTGAAGCATCGCATGCGAGTAATAGGTCTTTCTTGGCATCATAATGTACCTGTACGAGAACCTTGGAAGAACTTAACAGTTGTTTGGAAGCCTTGAATGGATCATCTTGCTTTAAGATCCACTTCCAAATGGCTTTTTACGGCGTAGCCCATAGGGCAAAGCCATCGAGAACAGTGTTTGTCCATCCGTATGTCCCCTCAAACGTATACCAATCAGAGCTGAGAATCTGGTCACATGACAGGGTGATGCAATTTTGTTTGATGTCGTTACGGCGGTATGGCGACTGACGGCGCACACCGCCATTTTGATTTATATGCCGATCATGCTGAACATATCGGCGAACCTGTCATATATCACAATCACCATGCTCTACCTTTACGATTTTTATTCAGTGTGGAACACAAACAAACCGATTGTTAAAATGATCATCAAATATCGAAAGCATCGGCGTTACGTCTCTTCCAACAATACAGTATGGTGTGGCGGACACGAAAGCTCACCGGCGTGATGGCATCATTCCACGCACCAAGTGGGCGGCGGCCACGCCCGAGGG
Organism: Myxine glutinosa; assembly: GCF_964187855.1. NCBI lineage: Eukaryota > Metazoa > Chordata > Myxini > Myxiniformes > Myxinidae > Myxine > Myxine glutinosa. Next base: position 51,232,568 of record NC_136264.1, on the reverse strand, counting down.
GTAGGCGTGGCTGCGGGATATACACCGGGCGTGCAGCCCGGAGCGCTCCAGTGCTACAGTAGAGCTCTTGAAATAAAGACTCTTTTGACCTACCGCGTTGGCCGCTTCCTCCTTGCTAAGCAAGTAGCACGCATAGCACCGCGCTTCATTGGTGACCCTCCGACGTTGGATCAGCCGTCACTGACCGACCGAATACGCCATCGCAATGGCAAACAACGCGGTTACGATCAAACTCCCCGAGTTCTGGGAGGCGCAAGCTGAAGTATGGTTCCTGCAGGCAAAAGCCCAGTTCCGACTTCGAGGCATCACGGTGGACGAGACCATGTACTGCCACGTGGTCGCCTCCCTCGGGCCCGGCATGGCCACCCGCGTTGTGTCGGTCCTGAGGAACCCACCGGCCTACGGCAGGTACGAGGCGATCAAGCTTCTCCTCCTCGCCACGTTCGGCCTCACGGTGGACGCACAGGCCGACCGCCTCCTGGACATCCCCGAGCTCGGTGACATGCGACCGTCGGTCCGCATGGACCATATGCTGTCGCTGATGGGCGACGAAACCCCGAACGCTCTATTCCGGGCGTTATTTCGACACCAGCTGCCGGCACGAGTATGCCTCACGTTGGCCGGTTCTGCGACGATGGAACCCCGAGCTCTCGCTGCCGAGGCCGACAAGTTCTTTGCGGCTTTGGACACGCAGGCGAGTTTTGGCGTGGCCGTCGCGCGTCCCGAGGCTGACCCTGATGCTGATGCACCACACCTCGTGGCTGATGCTGATGCACACCAGGCGGCCGCCGCCACACCCCGCCCACCACCGTCGCCGCAGAGAAAACCGCGGCCTCCGCCGCCAACCTGGTGTTTTTTCCACGCCCAGTTCGGCCACGAGGCTCGGCAATGACACCCGCCGTGCTCATTCGGCAGGTCGGGAAATGCCCGGGCCGGCCCTCGGTTGTGGCACTGAGCGCCGGCCGTTCAAACAGCCTACTGTTCATCACGGACACCTTATCCGGGCGCCGTTACCTGTGCGACACGGGAGCGCCGGTGAGTGTCGTTCCCGCCGGTACGTCCGACAAGCAGACCGCGGGCCGGGGCCCCGCACTGCTTGCTGCCAATGGTACGTCCATTCGCACATACGGAAAACGCTGCCTTTCTCTGCAGTTCGGAGGGCAGGTTTTCCGATGGTCGTTTGTCACTGCCGACGTGCCTATGGCACTGCTCGGCGCGGACTTCCTGTGTGCCAATGGTCTGCTGGTGGACGTAAAGCACAGAAGGCTTGTCCAGGCTGAGACGTTCAGCTCGCTCGCTTGCGCGCTGCCCGCCTCGTTGAGCAGCTCCCGGAGCGGCTCATCGAGCGGCTCGCCGAGCGGCTTGCTGAGCGGTTCGGTTCCGGCCAGGTTCATCTGTACGCTTCTGGCAGCGAACGAATTCACCCGCCTCCTCGCCGGCTTCTCGGCCCTCACGCGGCCCACCTTCTCGGCGGGGGCCGTCAAGCACGGGGTGGAACACCACATCCCTACCGCCGGACCACCGGTCTACGCCCGGGCATGCCGCCTCGAGCCGACGAAGCTCGCGGTAGCTAAAGCGGAGTTCGCTACGCTGGAGCGGCTCGGCATCGTGCGGCGCTCCGAGAGTGCTTGGGCGTCGCCGCTCCACATCGTGCCAAAGCCCGGCGTGGGATGGCGACCGTGCGGGGACTACCGGTGCCTCAACGGCGCCACCACCCCCGACCGCTACCCCATCCCCCACATTCAGGACTTCTCCGCCCGGTTGGCAGGCATGTCCTTCTTTTCAAAGGTGGACCTCATACGCGGCTACCATCAGGTCCCCGTCAGGCCGGAGGACATCCCGAAGACGGCGGTCATCACGCCATTCGGTCTTTTCGAATTTCTTTGGATGCCCTTCGGATTGAAAAATGCGGCTCAGGCGTTCCAGCGACTAATGGACAGCGTCTTGCGCGACTTGGATTTCGTCTACGTCTACCTGGACGACATCCTCGTCGCCAGCGCGTCCCGCGAAGAGCACCTACACCATCTCCGCACGCTCTTTGAATGTCTGGGCCAGCATGGCCTCATCGTGAACCCCGCCAAGTGCCGGTTCGGCGTCACCGACATCGACTTTTTGGGGCACCGCGTCACCAGGCACGGGGCCGTCCCCCTACCGGCCAAGGTGGAGGCAGTGAAGGGGTTTACGCGCCCCCGCACGATCAAGGGGCTCCAGGAGTTCCTGGGCATGGTAAACTTTTACCATCGGTTCCTGCCCCGCATCGCCCAGCTCCTGCGCCCCTTGCACGAGGCCCTCCGAGGGAAGCCGAGCAAAGGTGACGTGACCTGGACCGAGCAGATGGACGCGGCGTTCGCGGGCGCGAAGCTCGCCTTGGCTAACGCCACCATGCTCGCGCACCCGGCGCCTGATGCACCGATCGCCCTCACCACCGACGCCTCGGACTTCGCGGTTGGCGCGGTGCATGAGCAATGGGTGCGTGGTGCCTGGCAACCGCTGGCGTTCTTCAGCCGGCAGCTTCGCCCGCCCGAACGCCGTTATAGTACCTTCGACCGCGAGTTGCTCGGGCTTCACCTGACGGTCAGGCACTTCCGCCATCTGCTCGAGGGCTGTGCGTTCACGGCCTTCGTCGACCACAAGCCACTGGTCTTCGCGATGGGCAAGGTCACCGAGCCGTGGTCGGCCCGGCAGCAGCGTCACCTCTCGGCCGTGTCCGAATATACAACGGACATCCGGCACATCGCGGGGAAGGACAACCCGGTGGCGGATTGCCTTTCCCGGTCCGTCGCCCATGCAGTCCACCTTGGCATCGACTACGCCCGGATGGCAGTGGACCAGGCCGCCAACCCCGGCGTCCAGGCCTTGCGGACCGCCGTCACGGGCCTCCGCGTCACCGAGGTGCCATTCGACGGTGCGGGCACGGCCCTCTTGTGCGACGTCTCCCTCGGGCGGCCTCGCCCCATCGTGCCCGCGGGCTGGCAGCGCCAGGTTTTTGACACCATCCACGGCCTGTCCCACCCGGGCACGAAGGCCTCCCAGAGGTTGGTCGCCGACAAGTTTGTCTGGCATGGCCTCCGGAAGGCCGTCCGCGGCTGGACCAGGACGTGCCTCGCGTGCCAGCGCGCGAAGGTGCACCGGCACACCCAGGCCCCATTGGCCCCGTTTACGGTGCCGGAACGTAGGTTCGACCACGTGCACGTGGACCTGGTGGGACCTCTGCCCCCCTCGCGGGGTTTCACCCATGTCCTGACAATGGTGGACCGCACCACCCGGTGGCCGGAGGCCATGCCTGTGGCGGCGACGACGGCGGCGGACATAGCGCAGGCGTTCATCGCCAACTGCGTCGCCCGGTTCGGCGCCCCTTCGGACATCTCGTCCGACCGCGGCCCCCAGTTCACCTCGGAGCTCTGGGGGGCGGTCGCGTGGGGGCTCGGGGTCCAGCTGCACCGAACCACGGCCTACCACCCCCAGGCCAACGGCCTGTGCGAGCGGTTCCACCACTCATTGAAGGCCGTGCTCCGGGCCACCCTCCGCGACGGCGGCTGGGTCGACAGGCTCCCCTGGGTCCTGCTGGGCCTCCGGACGGCGCCCAAGGACGACCTGCACGCATCCGCGGCGGAGTTGGTCTTCGGACAACTGCTGCGGGTGCCGGGCGAGTTCCTCCCCGACCCCACGGCACCATGGTCCGCGGCGCAGGAGCGCTCCGCGCTGCAGGAGACCGCCTGGAGGTTCGCCCCGGTGCCGACGGCGCACCACGGGCACCCGCCCACGCGCGTCGCCCCGGAGCTTCGCACCGTGGAGTACGTCTTCGTCCGGCACGACGCCCACCGGACACCACTGCGGCCCCCGTACGACGGGCCTTTCCGCGTGCTGGAGACCGGGGTGAAACATTTCACCTTGGACATCGGCGGTACCCCCGACCGCGTCTCAGTGGATCGCCTCAAGCCGGCCCACCTCGACGTGGACCACCCACCGCCGGTGGCTCGGCCCCCGCGTCGGGGCTGCCCCCCTGCGGGCGGACCCCCGGCACCGCCCAGGCCCACCGGCACGACGCCCCCCGGTCCTGCACCCATCCCCGGTGCAGCCGGAGGCATCCCAGCTGGCATCCCGGCATCCCGGACGCCGCCAGTCGCCAGAGGGCGCTACGGCCGGGTCATCCGTTTGCCCCGCAAACTGGCCCTCCAGGTGCGCGGGAATTCTGGGGGGGCGCGTGTGGCGGACACGAAAGCTCACTGGTGTGATGGCATCATTCCGCGCACCAAGTGGGCGGCGGCCACGCCCGAGGGGTAGGCGTGGCCGCGGGATATACACCGGGCGCGCAGCCCGGAGCGCTCCAGCTCCAGTGCTACAGTGGAGCTCTTGAAATAAAGACTCTTTTAACCGACTGCGTTGACCGCTTCCTCCTTGCTAAGCAAGTAGCGCGCGTAGCACCGCGCTTCAATGGTACGTATAGGCCTTAGGCGTTATGCCTCATCTTCAGATCGCTTTGGACAAATTAAGCCCAGGTTTCTTAATACAGTAGTGTATCGTTTCAGTGGTATCGTTTTCGTAATAATAATAATATAGTAAAAATAACCATAATACTTTAATCCCAATGTCGTGAATGGAATGTTAATGGATTAAAGCGGTGTATGGTTCATGATCAATGATAATGATATAAGCGATGTTCGGCACTAATATTAATAACGCGGAAGTAAGGAATTCGCCTCGGTTTTTTGTAGTAATATCATTATCGAAATAATGATAATATAACGTTAATATTATAGTAAATGTAATTGTAACACTAATCCCTTCGTAGTGACTGCAAACGTACTGGAAGTTAAAATCTAATATGAAAATACGCATTGCGTGGAGTCAGAGCTTCGCCGACAATGGTCAGTCGATCGAGTAGCGAGTACGCAGCCCTCGCAAAATAAGGATCGCTTTTTTATATTGTTTAGTTGAGAGATGTGAGCTACGTGGTGGTGTCGACTCTAAAGGTCGTTAAAGTGTATTCAGGATTGTTTCCTGTCATTGCGTAACGGAAATAAAGCCTTAATTTGAAGAAAGCCGGAAGTAGAAAAATAAAACGGAAATACGTCACGTTCTTCGTGTGGCCTTCGTTTAACGCTTGAGAGATCGGCCAGCAAAGCAAGATCACGTGAGCAAGATGGCGGATCATAGAAGGGACATTTGAAATGACAACATGAAATTTTGTTCCCAAGGGAATGGGGAATGCCAGTGAAATTTTGAATGGATTTACATATACGTACATGCAATTGCCATACAGGTTCGCTTACGAAGCTCTCTAACATTACTAGTACTAGTACCGACTGCAAAGCCGCAATGAGCCGGCGAAGCCAAAACCTCTTGCCACTATTTTACCCATCACTATGGCATCAGTAGGTTAGGTAGTTGGTAGTAGGTAGGTGTAGTAGGTACCGTACCTGGTAAGACTTGGTAAAAGAGAAGAGCAGACAGTCCTCCCCAATACCTGCATACAATAAATGTCACAAGAAGCTTAAGGAAGTAACGATACGATGTGCTAGCTTCGGGCCTATTTTAAGAAATTTTAACTGGGCTTAACATACGTTTTCACAGTATGTGTGTAGTCTTCTAACTTCAGTCGCTGTCAGGACTGGTTCTCTCCGGCACTGCGGCTTCCTCCACCAGAAGTTAGTTTGCAGTAAGATCAGTGCCGACAGATCAGACGATAGCGCCATTTCAACGGCAATGTGTGACTGTCGTTAATCAAACCAAGCTTTCTTTCTTTATGTAAACCGCTTATACCGGTAGGTGCAGGACAACATCATAAATCAGACAAACCTACTGAGCATGGGAGCATGGGATTGAAGCCTAATTCGGCTTTTCAGGTCTACCACTAAAGAAGAGAAAAATTTTAAAAATGGCCCAGAGTGGTTTACTTTCCAATTACGTTTCGTGAGAACATTGTTTTCAATCGCGAAAAGAAGGTGATAGACGCTGATAGTGACCTGTAAGTACTCTTGAACATCCTCAACAACACATATATGCTGGTGCGAGCACTCAAAGGTCTTTACACGCTTTAGAGAAATTTAGCAGTGTACAGTTAAAGTGTAGACTTAAACTGGTAATTGAAACAGTGTAGATTGTAACCTGGTGAATGAGCAGGAGTCACATGACACTTTCTCACGAATTAGCTTGTGTACCCAAGACTTGGGTACATTTATGTCGTGGTTAAGCATAAACGTCGTCCTTCATGCCACATCTGATAGGTCGGTGTGGCGACGAAGAATGGAGGCGAAACATTGTTCCTCGTTTTGGCTTTGACCGAGTGACATGGCGTTTTGCAGAATCGAGTCGAAAAACACGTTCAAGTGCTCGTACTTTTTCGCTGTGCAGTAAGCGAGTGACTTGATACGTTTCACAGTGCCCAAAGCAATGACGATTTAGCTTAGGAAATTTGAGCATATGATGAGAACTATTTCGAGCAACATATGCTTACGCGTAATTCGGTTGTTTTGCACCAACCTCCCGGCGTTCCCGGCGTCGGAAACGACACCCCTTGTAAGATGTCCTGTGTCGAGGGCGGTGATTGGCTGACCTAAGCTGATCGCTGATTGGTCAGCTCACAAAATTTCGAAAATTCAGACTTAAATGACACAATTTGCATTCTGGATGAGATTAAAATTGATAAAATTTACTTCTTGATTAATTCGGTGAATTCCGTCTCAACTTCGGATATTTCCAGCCGTGAAAAACTATCCGTATTTCTAAACTAAATATGTAAACCGCTTATACCGTATTTCTGGCCGTGAAAAACTATTCCCGACGGCCACGAGATTTCTAAAAAATAATTCTTCGTCAATTTTAGAATATTGACGCCGTTTTCAACCTCCGAAACGCGTAATAAGCTTTAAAAAAATATTTTTTCAAATGCTCGAATCTCATTGGTTCTGGTGTTTGGTGACGATTTTCGTTGAAGATAACGAGGTTGGTCTTAACGAATTTTAATTCCAAATTAGAGGTTCATTAGATTGTGAATCAAAGAACGACGGGTGAAACAAACTCCTATTGAACTTTTTCGCAATTGTTTTATGCAAACTTCCGCATCCGGTCGATGGCGGCCTCCATTGAGTGATTTGGTTTTAGAAATATTTTTTCAAATGCTCGACTCTCATTGGGTCCGGTGTTTGGTGACGCATTTCGTTGAAGATAACGAGGTTGCTCTTAACGTATTTTAATTACAAATTAGAGGTTCATTCGATTGTGAATCAAAGAACGACGGGTGAAACAAACTCCTATTGAACTTTTTCGCAATTGTTTTATACAAACTTCCGCATCCGGTCGATGGTGGCCTCCATTGCGTGATTTGGTTTTAGAAATATTTTTTCAAATGCTCGACTCTCATTGGGTCCGGTGTTTGGTGACGCGTTTCGTTGAAGATAACCAGGCCCGTGCGGGCCGAGGTTGGTCTTAAAGTATTTTAATAATAAATTGGAGGTGTATAAGATTGTGAATCAAACAATGACGGGTGAAAGAAACTCCGATTGAACGTTTTAAATTTGTTATGCATACTTCCGCATCCGCAAGATGGCGGCCTCCATTGTGCTTCGGAATTCTCAAGCCAAGGCATAATCAGGTTTTCGACATAATACGTACGCGTTTATTGACAACACCGGCTTCGCCGGCTATTACTAGTACCGACTGCAAAGCCGCAATGAGCCGGCGAAGCCAAAGCCTCTTGCCACTATTTTACCCATCACTATGGCATCAGTAGGTTAGGTAGTTGGTAGTAGGTAGGTGTAGTAGGTACCGTACCTGGTAAGACTTGGTAAAAGAGAAGAGCAGACAGTCCTCCTCAATACCTGCATACAATAAATGTCACAAGAAGCTTAAGGAAGTAACTATACGATGTGCTAGCTTAAGGCCTATTTTAAGAAATTTTAACTGGGCTTAACATACGTTTTCAAAGTATGTGTGTAGTCTTATAACTTCAGTCGCTGTCAGGACTGGTTCTCTCCGGGCACTGCGGCTTCCTCCACCAGAAGAAGTTAGCTTGCAGTGATTAATTCGGTGAATTCCCTCTCAACTTCGGATATTTCCGGCCGTGAAAAACTATCCGTATTTCTAAACTAAATATGTAAACCGCTTATAGCCGGCGAAGCCGGTGTTGTCAATGAACGCGTACGTATTATGTTGAAAACCTGATTATGCCTTGGCTTGAGAATTCCGAAGCGCAATGGAGGGATTGGAGGCCGCCATCTTGCGGATGCGGAAGTATGCATAACAAATTGAAAACGTTCAATAGGAGTTTCTTTCACCCGTCATTGTTTGATTCACCATCTTATGCACCTCTAATTTACTTCAAGACCAACCTCGGCCCGCACGGGCCTGGTTATCTTCAACGAAACGTGTCACCAAACACTGGACCCAATGAGAGTCGAGCATTTGAAAAAAAAATTCTAAAACCAAATCACACACTGGAGGCCGCCATCGACCGGATGCGGAAGTTTGCCTAAAACAATTGCGAAAAAGTTCAATAGGAGTTTGTTTCACCCGTATTTCTTTGATTCACAATCTAATGAACCTCTAATTTGGAATTAAAATACGTTAAGACCAACCTCGTTATCTTCAACGAAAATCGTCACCAAACACCAGAACCAATGAGATTCGAGCATTTGAAAAATTCTTTCAAAAAAGCTTATTACGCGTTTCGGACGCTGAAAACGGCGTCAAATATTCTTAAATTGACGAAGAATTATTTTTTAGAAATCTCATGGCCGTCGGGGATAGTTTTTCACGGCCAGAAATATGGTATAAGCGGTTTACATATTTAGTTTAGAAATACGGATAGTTTTTCACGGCCGGAAATATCCGAAGTTGAGACGGAATTCACCGAATTCATCACTGCAAGCTGACTTCTTCTGGTGGAGGAAGCTGCAGTGCCCGGAGAGAACCAGTCCTGACAGCGACTGAAGTTATAAGACTACACACATACTGTGAAAACGTATGTTAAGCCCAGTTAAAATTTCTTAAAATAGGCCTTAAGCTACCACATCGTATAGTTACTTCCTTAAGCTTCTTGTGACATTTATTGTATGCAGGTATTGGGGAGGACTGTCTGCTCTTCTCTTTTACCAAGTCTTACCAGGTACGGTACCTACTACACCTACCTACTACCAACTACCTAACCTACTGATGCCATTAAAAAAAAACACCTTTAGAGGCCATTTTTCCCCGCAAAGCGGGGGTTGGCCTTTTTCGGGAACCGTGGTTGTTGTTGTTTTTTGGTCCCCTTTTTGAAGCAATGTTTTACGGCCGGATGCCCTTCCTGATGGGTAAAATAGTGGCAAGAGGCTTTGGCTTCGCCGGCTCATTGCGGCTTTGCAGTCGGTACGAGTAATAGCCGGCGAAGCCGGTGTTGTCAATAAACGCGTACGTATTATGTCGAAAACCTGATTATGCCTTGGCTTGAGAATTCCGAAGCGCAATGGAGGCCGCCATCTTGCGGATGTGGAAGTATGCATAACAAATTTAAAACGTTCAATAGGAGTTTCTTTCACCCGTCATAGTTTGATTCACAATCTTATGCACCTCCAATTTATTATTAAAATATTTTAAGACCAACCTCGGCCCGCACGGGCCTGGTTATCTTCAACGAAACGCGTCACCAAACACCGGACCCAATGAGAGTCGAGCATTTGAAAAAATATTTCTAAAACCAAATCACGCAATGGAGGCCGCCATCGACCGGATGCGGAAGTTTGTATAAAACAATTGCGAAAAAGTTCAATAGGAGTTTGTTTCACCCGTCGTTCTTTGATTCACAATCTAATGAACCTCTAATTTGTAATTAAAATACGTTAAGACCAACCTCGTTATCTTCAACGAAAATCGTCACCAAACACCAGAACCAATGAGATTCGAGCATTTGAAAAAATATTTTAAAAAAGCTTATTACGCGTTTCGGACGCTGAAAACGGCATCAAATATTCTAAAATTGACGAAGAATTATTTTTTAGAAATCTCGTGGCCGTCGGGGATAGTTTTTCATGGCCAGAAATACGGTATAAGCGATTTACATATTTAGTTTAGAAATACGGATAGTTTTTCACGGCCGGAAATATCCGAAGTTGAGACGGAATTCACCGAATTAATCAAGAAGTAAATTTTATCAATTTTAATCTCATCCAGAATGCAAATTGTGTCATTTTAGGTCTGAATTTTCGAAATTTTGTGAGCTGACCAATCAGCGATCAGCTTAGGTAAGCCAATCAGCGCCCTCGACACAGGACATCTTACCAGGGCGTCGTCTGCGACGCCGGGAACGAGGTTGGTGCAAAACAACCGAATCACACGTAAGCATATATGCTGCTCGAAATAGTTCTCATCATATGCTCAAATTTCCTAAGCTAAATCGTCATTGCTTTGGGCACTGTGAAACGTATCAAGTCACTCGCTTACTGCACAGCGAAGAAGTACGAGCACTTGAACAACGTGTTTTTCGACTCGAGTCTGCAAAACGCCATGTCACTCGGTCAAAGCCAAAACGAGGAACAATGTTTCGCCTCCATTCTTCATCGCCACACTGACCTATCAGATGTGGCATGAAGGACGACGTTTATGCTTAACCACGACATAAATGTACCCAAGTCTTGGGTACCCAAGCTAATTCGTGAGAAAGTGTCATGTGACTCCTACTCAATCACCAGGTTACAATCTACACTGTTTCAATTACCAGTTTAAGTCTACACTTTAACTGTACACTGCTAAATTTCTCTGCTCTGGGCCATTTTCGAAATTTTTCTCTTCTTTAGTGGTAGACCTGAAAAGCCGAATTAGGCTTCAATCCCATGCTCCCATGCTCAGTAGGTTTGTCTGATTTATGATGTTGTCCTGCACCTACCGGTATAAGCGGTTTACATAAAGAAAGAAAGCTCGGTTTGATTAACGACAGTCACACATTGCCGTTGAAACGGCGCTATCGTCTGATCTGTCGGCACTGATCTTACTGCAAGCTAACTTCTTCTGGTGGAGGAAGCTGCCGTGCCCGGAGAGAACCAGTCCTGACAGCGACTGAAGTTATAAGACTACACACATACTGTGAAAACGTATGTTAAGCCCAGTTAAAATTTCTTAAAATATGCCTTAAGCTAGCACATCGTATAGTTACTTCCTTAAGCTTCTTGTGACATTTATTGTATGCAGGTATTGGGGAGGACTGTCTGCTCTTCTCTTTTACCAAGTCTTACCAGGTACGGTACCTACTACACCTACCTACTACCAACTACCTAACCTACTGATGGGTAAAATAGTGGCAAGAGGCTTTGGCTTCGCCGGCTCATTGCGGCTTTGCAGTCGGTACTAGTACCGTATTTCTGGCCGTGAAAAACTATCCCCGACGGCCACGAGATTTCTAAAAAATAATTCATCGTCAATTTTAGAATATTTGATGCCGCTTTCACCCTCCGAAACGCGTAATAAGCTTTAAAAAAATATTTTTTCAAATGCTCGAATCTCATTGGTTCTGGTGTTTGGTGACGATTTTCTTTGAAGATAACGAGGTTGGTCTTAACGTATTTTAATTACAAATTAGAGGTTCATTAGATTGTGAATCAAAGAACGACGGGTGAAACAAACTCCTATTGAACTTTTTCGCAATTGTTTATGCAAACTTCCGCATCCGGTCGATGGCGGCCTCCAGTGCGTGATTTGGTTTTAGAATTTTTTTTTCAAATGCTCGACTCTCATTGGGTCTGGTGTTTGGTGACGCGTTTCGTTGAAGATAACCAGGCCCGTGCGGGCCGAGGTTGGTCTTAAAGTATTTTAATAATAAATTAGAGGTGCATAAGATGGTGAATCAAACAATGACGGGTGAAAGAAACTCCTGTTGAACGTTTTCAATTTGTTATGCATACTTCCGCATCCGCAAGATGGCGGCCTCCATTGCGCTTCGGAATTCTCAAGCCAAGGCATAATCAGGTTTTCGACATAATACGTACGCGTTCATTGACAACACCGGCTTCACCGGCTATTAAAAATCTTAAGATAAACTAGTACCCGACTGCAAAGCCGCAATGAGCCGGCGAAGCCAAAGCCTCTTGCCACTATTTTACCCATCACTATGGCATCAGTAGGTTAGGTAGTTGGTAGTAGGTAGGTGTAGTAGGTACCGTACCTAGTTCAAAATGACACCATTTGCATTCTGGATGAGATTAAAATTTATAAAATTTCCTTCTTGATTAATTCGGTGAATTCCGTCTCAACTTCGGATATTTCCGGCCGTGAAAAACTACCCCCTACGGCCACGAGATTTCTAAAAAATAATTCTTCGTCAATTTTAGAATATTTGACGCCGTTTTCAGCCTCCGAAACGCGTAATAAGCTTTTTTGAAATAATTTTTGAAATGCTCGAATCTCATTGGTTCTGGTGTTTGGTGACGATTTTCGTTGAAGATAACGACGTTGGTCTTAAAGTATTTTAATTACATATTAGAGGTGCATAAGATTGTGAATCAAACAAAGACGGGTGAAACAAACTCCTATTAAACTTTTTCTCAATTTTTTTATGCATACTTCCGCATCCGGACGATGGCGGCCTCCATTGAGTGATTTGGTTTTAGAAATATTTTTTCAAATGTTCGAATCTCATTGGTTCCGGTGTTTGGTGACGATTTTCGTTGAAGATAACCAGGCCTGTGCGGGCCGAGGTTGGTCTTAAAGTATTTTAATTACAAATTAGAGGTGCATAAGATGGTGAATCAAACAAAGATGGGTGAAACAAACTCCTGTTGAACCTTTTTCAATTTGTTATGCATACTTCCGCATCCACAAGATGGCGGCCTCCATTGAGCGATTTGGTGCGTCACAGCTTCAGAATTCTCATGCCAAGGGATCCAGCATAATCTGGATCGTGTTTATTCACAACACCGGCTTCGCCGGCTATGAACCACCTCATGAGGTACCACCAGCTACACTACCTTAGTCACTATACCCAACAAATTAAAACACAGCAAGGCCAAGAGATGAAGTAAACATTAAAACAATACCTATTATTATAATTAAATAAAAACTCAACATCAGAGAATGTGGCATTCTAGTGTATATAAAACGTTTGACGTCACCGGAAATAGATATATCGCCATACTGCGAATACAAGATGGCGGATCATGGAAGGGACATTTGAAATGACAACATGAAATTTTGTTCCCAAGGGAATGGGGAATGCCAGTGAAATTTTGAATGGATTTACATATACGTATATGCAATTGCCATGGAGGTTCGCTTACGAAGCTCTCTATCATCTTCTACGTATTAAAGTAGCGGCAGTTTTGTGTCCGTTACATCATTAGGTCTGTGATGTCATTATGACGGCTGACTCCACCGACCGACATTTTAATTTACTCGTTCACCCGCTCACTATGGGAGCTGCAGGAAGGGTCATTCCTAGTTGGGGTACATAGATTACAGTCGATCTATGGTCGAGTCTCAAGAACATTGGGTGTGTTCATTTACCAAGGTTCTTGTGGAGAGATCACCGAGTGGTTTAATCATTCAAGCAAGCATTCCATTCAAAACCCTTAAGGAACGGCTGGCTTGGCAAGCGCCAGCTAGCAGCTTGGTAAATAAGCTCACCTCCAACCCTTGTGGGGTACATAGATTACAGTAGATCTTTCCTCAGTTCTGTAAGTAAAACTTACCTCACAGATGTCGGGATTCCTCCAAATTTCTTTGTTTAAGGTTATAAGCAGCATTGGCGACTGTTTAAAAAGATAATCATGTTTGTTTGTGGTTTATAATATTTTACAAGCCCATCTACGCCGCTGTTAGACTTTTGGTCTTGTTTTCAAACATGCGGTTTTGTTTTCTCCCTTTGTTGACTTTGTCGTAGGTTTAAAATAAATCTTTCTTGCAATCATTTCTATTTTCAGTTTGCCTTCAGCAACCATTACCTCTCGGTCCTAATTTCCCATTTTGTATTTGTTTTTTATTTTTTTGGATACTCCTCATTAGCTTTGGACTTCGATTTCCCCTTATAGGTTATTGTATTTATCCTGTTTATTTTCTCAATTACTCCCTTCGTGTCTCCAGCCTCTTTTCCATGGTGGTGCCTGGCCTCTGTCCGTGTGGGCTAGTTTGCTCTTCTTGCAATGTTATTCTATTACTTTTTCTTGTATGAGCAGTGCCGCTGCAAAGCTCAGGGTGTTGAGTTCCTTTAATGGGGATGATTTTGGTACCAATTTGGTACTGTGTGTGTGTTTTTGTGTGTGCTCAATGCATAACTTTTAAAATAGGAGGAACTCCCCATGGAGAATATTTTGGTGCTATCTCTAACATCATACGCCACATGGTATGGCAGCCATATTGAATTAAAGGGAAAAAATTGGACATCATTTTCTCCAAAACCGCTGGACGAAAAAAATTTAAACTTACGTCATAGATTCCCCATGGAGTATATCGGGTGATAATGATGGCATCATCGGTGAAGTGGTATTCCAGCCATAATTGAATTGAAATCCTTTTCTGAAAAATCTAAAACTTCATATATGTGATCGATGACCCGATGTGAGTGAAGATTTAAATTTATGAAGTTCATAACCCATGCCAAGAAACAATGTGACGTAATAGAGTGCATGGATGATCGAGTATATGGCCCATAATAGCAGTGGGCCATAATAGTGGCGTGTTCAGTTAACTGGTGGTATTTTCGTTCAGAATGAACGTGCGAGGCGAGACTATGTGCGCTACTGAGTGGTGTTCGAGTTGGTCTTGTTATTACATCATCACCATCAGTGCCTTTATAAGCCATGAATGATTTTGCAAAATGATAATCCGTAGGAACCTATAACTTCCCGATCATGAGGATAAGCATTACATCAGAAAAATGTAATCCGTCGAATAAAACACAGTAAAAAAAAGTCATCCAATGGTTGAAAAAAATAGGACATAATATGTTTATTTTGTTAAAAAAGAAAACTAGAACGGAACTCAGTAGAGAGCATACCTCCGCCTGGTTGGCCATATCACTCAATGGTGAATAATCATTTAAAAAAATTATACGAGCTGGATCCGGATCCGGATTTTCACCAAAATTGAATCGATTCTTCCTTGTCACACACACAACCTGTCCAACAAGTTTCGTCCAAATCCATCCATAACTTTTTGAGATATCCTGCTATGTATCGTTTTTAGCCCTATCTCCCAATGGTGAAGAATCACTTAAAAAATTAAATAATTCTCATATCCGAATCCATATTCAGATCTTCACCAAAATCTAATGGAATCGTCCTTGTCGGACACCTAACCGGTCCACCAGGTTTCGTCCAAATCCGTCCACAACGTTTTGAAATATCCTGCTATGTATCCTTTTTGGCCCTATCTCCCAATGGTGAAGAATCACTTTAAAAATTCTAGTAGCCGGATCCGAATCCGGATCTTCACCAAAATCTAATCATTTCGTCACATACGCTACATCTCTGCCAAATTTCGTCCGAATCCGTCCACAACTTTTTGAGATATTTTGTTCACAAACGGACAGACAAACAGACAGACAGGGGTGAAAACATAACCTCCATCCACCTTTGGTGACGGAGGTAAATATGATCCAATATGGGTTCATTGGAATTATTAAATGCAGTTAATGTATTTGTTATGGGTGAAGGAAATCGAAAACTAGCTATTTAATGAATGAATGAATGAATGAATGAATGAATGAATGAATAACATGCATGTCCCATTTATGCAGGTCCGGAGGCACAGCGGAACCTGGAAGGCTGGGCTCAGGGCAGGAGATGAACTCCTGGCACTCAATGGAACTCCTTGCTCATACATGTCGAAAGTGGCTGTGGGACGTGTCATGGACTCCAGCCCAGGATTCCTCAATCTCTTGGTCACCCGGTTAGATCGAGCGTGGTCATGAATATGGGAACTTTAAGTTTTAGCATGAAATATGCTTTGAATAAACATTTGGGGGAAGTTTTAGTCTCTCAACAATGAGTCGCGTGATTCAAATGCAGTTTATTCAAGACATTGTACAACATGATGTTCTCCTATTTCATCGAGTTTATTCACAAGATCATCAACATTGCTTATCTATGATCCCTGCTACTGGATTCTGTGATGGTAACCTGAGGCGAGTGGTAACTCAAATTCCACCAGCTATTGTCAACCATAATATAAATAAATATGGCCAAAGATAGAGGCCATGAAAGGCCCATGGCTCCTCACTGAAGGCCCTGACCATCTCGAGGTATTTGGGTCCAGTTTCTAGGGCCAGGGTGGAGGCTTTCTCAGTTGTCTACGTGATAGTGATATTAGCATATTTACAATTTTCCAGGAAGATCGACTTAGTAAGAAGGGCATCTTGCTTGTATTCGCCGGTCTGGTCTTGAGCACACAGGTCTTTTACTTCAGGCAATGTCTCGGAGCACACCTGGAACGCGGAACGAGCCTCAGCCAGGTCCTTCTCCTCATCGTCTTATGTTCTCATCATCAGAGGCATTTTGAAGAATGTTGCGCCTGGTTTTCCTCCATTGATGGTCAAAGGTTTTTTTCCATTGTCTGTATGTTGCATCTGATGGTCCTGGATGTGGGACGTCTGTTCTTTTGCGGGCACCTAGACAGGTCTGTTGTCCTGAGTGTTTTGTCTATCTGTGGGTGTGAAGTGCCATCGGATCAGCTTGAAATACCTTCCGGGACAAATAACATGGTGATCTTGCGACCACAGGGATTGTTTTTAGCCCGTATCCTGCACAGCAGGAGATGGGGATATTGCAATCACTTCTGTGTGTCTGTGTGTGTGTGTGTGTGTGTCTCTGTGTGTGTCTGTGTGTGTGTGGGTGTGTGTCTGTGGGTGTGTGTGTCTGTGTGTGTGTGTGTGTGTCTGTGTGTGTGTGTGTGTGTGTGTGTGTGTTTTTTGTGTGTACAAGATCGAGGTTCTTGTAAGAGCTAACATTAATGACAAAAAAAACAAACGGACACATAAAACATAAGATAAAGGGAGCAGGAGACAAGATGGGGAGAGAGAGGGAAGCACACCGGTACAACAGTAGAGAACAGGGACAATGGAAGATCTGTGGGAGGGAGAGGGCTTGGGGGGAGGAGGCACGGGAAGGGAGGGGTGAGAGGTGGGAGAGGTGTGTGTCTGTCCGGGCCGTAACTTTTTAATCATTTGAGTTTTGTCATCAAATTTTCACCAAAGCTTTATTCTGATAATATGGAGAAAGCAAATGAATAATTTTGTCAAAAGGTCAAAGGTCAACATCACATTAAAATCATCAATTGTCATCCAATTGACCTGAAATTTCAATTTACCATTTGAGTTTTGTCATCAATTTTTCAACAAATCTTTATTATGAGAATATGCAGAAGACAAATTAGTAATTTGGTCAAAAGGTCAAAGGTCAGTATCATATAAAAATCAATTTTCATCCGAATTTACCGGAACTTTTAATAATTTGCATATTGGGACACTGAATTGGTTCACCAATCAAAAGCAACAAGCGATTGTTTTTTTTTTAGATCAAAAGGTCAATGTTGCGTAAAATCACCAATTTTCACCCGATTGACCTGATATTTCAGGAATTTGCACATCGGGTCACCGAATTGGTTCACAGGGCCGGAAGTCTGGAAGAGTCTGAGAAGTCCCCTCCATGGTGAACCCAAACCCGGCCCTAGAGGCCCTACATTTTGGGTGTAGGTACATAAGACCCTGGGCGTGGTTTTAAGCTTCTGCATATTGGCTTTGAATGCCGTTTTGAAGCCACCAAAGACCACTCGAAAGTGAATATTGGGACGTAGCGTCAGGCAGTGCTGCCGCCGGCCAACACGCAAAAGGTAATCACCATGAGGCCAATAACACCATAGCTTTTCAATGTCCAACATGTCGAAAAGCTCACCACCAGGAGGGCAATAACTCCGTATATATGTGTATGTGTGTGTGTTATTTGAATATTTTGTGGTGACTTTGATGGAAATCAAGATGACATGCAATGACCTATTCAGATACATCCTTTTCTTGACATATCTCACTGATCAAGTCGAATGATAACAATTTGTGCAAGGTATTTCTGGATTCTTCTGGGGCTGGCAGGATTGATTAAAGGTAGCACACATGTGTTTGAACTATCCAGTCTGAGTTTGATTTTCAAACCAACGATGTATAAATTGTCCAATTGGTGCTTCACAGGAAGGGTCTGGCATCGATGAGCGAGTGCATTGTCCCCTTGGGTGAACAGAGACCCATCTGCTAATATTAGATCCCACGGTCTTTTTGGACAAACAGTAGTTGAGTTATCACCAAATGGCCAAATTGCAGATTATTTCCCTGACTCAGTACACTTTCAGATGAGTAATGCAGCTGCCTTTGTCAGGTGCTCAGCAGACCTGGTACCTGCCTGGAGATAACAAATTGCTGAACTACCCAGATAATTGGCTGTGTGGGCTAGCTTGGTGAGGATGGATGCCACAGATTTGCACTGGTAGTACCAGCCACTGCTCGGTTGCATTTCACATCGTTTTTAAGCTTCTTAGGTGTTGTGGTATAACTAGATTGGAAAATTGGAGAGGTGGTAAGTAAGTTCAGCTTTAATATTACTAGTAACGGTACCTGCCCTATGGGCGGGGCTTCAATTGGGAGGTCCAAATAAAAAGGCAAAATATCAGAAATTGAAGGCTTTTTTTATTTTAAACGATTTATATAAACATCCGTTAAATCATATCACACGCAAATCATCAAAATCTAAACAGTATTTGTAGAATTTCAACAAAAGCCACATCACTGTTCATATCGGTAAATATTATTCCATCGTGTTTGGAAAAACTGGAAAATTGGAAAATTGGAAAAACAATATAGCCTATTTTACTCCAGGGGGTCCCAGGATTACCCACCCAAAATTTCGTTGCGATCGGTTCAGCCGTTTTTGCGGTACATGGGAACAGACGGACATTTGGTGAATTATAGTAAGATGATTGAAATCATTTTTAGCTCACCTGAATTTTAGTTCAGGTAAGTCAGTGAATCAGTGTGGAAACACTTCATTCATTATCGCTTGAACCAAACACACGATTTTGATGAAACTTGACCACAAGCTGCATATCGGATGCCAAACGAAGGTTTATTGACCGCATCAAAATTTGTGCTCATTGTGTGATCCCACAGTGTTCCCAATAAATCTATGGGGGGGGGGGGTGTTTGACCCCCTCCCCCCCTAACCCCACCAAAATAGGTATTTTCTCTCCTAGTCTAAAACTACACACACGATTTCAATGAAACTTGATCCCAACCTTCATCGCCCATGATGTACCAAAACTTGTTGACGGCAGAAAAAATATCAGGGTCTGAGGGGGTTTGTGGGATATTTGAGTGACTGTTTCTCCTTGTCCAAGTGAGCTTCAGGACCCACGGTCCTATCTTTTTATTAATACAATCTCTCAAAGTCAACAAACCTCCAATGTTTCTCGGACGTCTTTAAGCCTCCGCAGTAGAGCAGCATTCTCCTTGCGTGCAAAATTCCCTTCCACCGAGCTCGCGACAATTTCCATCACCCACAAAGACTCCCCCCCCCCCCCAAATATTTTTCAACAGTAATGGAAACAAAAAATAATTGCATGCCAAATCTGGTGAATAAGCAGTTGTGACAAAACGTTATTTCTCTTTCCATGCTACTTACCTTCAATATTGCCCTTGATCATTCTTTCCAATAATTGTGAAATAATACATCTCTTTTATATACCTAAATGTTGTGAATAGTCGATCATGGCTCGTAGTTATTCTCAAAATCTCAAAAGTCAGACCACAACCTTCCCAGCAGAGACTTACTTCGGATTTTTGCATAGCATGCACTGCTTTGTCGACACCTACTTTAAAACATTGGGGATTTTATACCGTAAACTTTGGAACTCTCTTGTGAACATATTGTGTACAATATGTTCACCATGTTCCAACATAATATGTTCAAAAAATAATAACAACATAATATGTTCACCATGTACCAAAATAATATGTTCAATCTTGTCGGTGTTAAAACAGCTGTTCACCACCATTTCTTGTCTTCCCCTATCCAAAACCTTGATCTTTTCTACCCCCGTTAATTCATCCCAGATCCACTTTTTGGAAATACCGACTTCTTTCCTGGAAGTCCTTGCAGTGTCCTTGTGTTTTATACTTCTCCCACCCCCCCGCCCCCCCTTCCTACGCCTCCTCCCACCAAGCCCTCTCCCTCCCATAGATCTCCCGATGTTCCTGCTCTCAAATGTTGTACTTGTGTGCTTCCCTCTCTCTCCATCTTGTCTCCTGCTCCCTTTATCTTATGTTTTATGTGTCAGTTTGTCTTTTTGTGATCAATATTAGTTCTTACATGAGCCTCGATCTTGTATACAAAATATATATACATATATATATATATACGTGTTCACTACCGATTGGCACACAGTATGAAGTTTTGCCAACTGTACCTACGAAAATATATATTTTGAAACTCTCTCCCAATAATCTCCAACTCCTGGTATTAGCCCAGGAGTAGGAAGCGATTATTTGCTGCACCATTAAAGTGACCCTTTTAACATAAACTATAACACAAGCAAGCACAGCACACAAGGGTGGTTGATGTATTTTTAGAAGTTCCCTGCTTCATTGAAATGGAATGAAAATGTAGCGGTGAGTAGGGGGCAGGGGAGAGAAGTTGGAAGTGTTGCAGGAAGTATGGGAGGGGTGTACACAGTGTGATAGCAAAATCTGTTGGGCTCCAGGGCAACATGTGTCAGCTGCTGGTTGGAATTCCAACAGACTAGGGTCAGTAGAGTGCCTTGGGCTCAGATTAGACAGACAG
The DNA here is from genome assembly GCF_964187855.1 of Myxine glutinosa. NCBI lineage: Eukaryota > Metazoa > Chordata > Myxini > Myxiniformes > Myxinidae > Myxine > Myxine glutinosa. The sequence goes on along the minus strand of NC_136264.1, from coordinate 51,211,785 downwards.
AGTCGGTGTGAAAGACTTGGCATACAGAAACTTTTTTATGAGCTGAACAACCCAGCCATCATGTTCCGCGGCGATGGAATTCGCAGTCAGACCACGATAACTAAGCTGACATCTGGGTGCAACTTGTGTTACAGGCGAGACCCTGAAGAAGCTGAAACTTGCAGAGACGTTGCGGACGCGATGGTCAAACAGGTAAAAGCACTTGATGTTGCAACCCAGAGCGACGTGCTGGTCGTGCGAAACGTGGAGCATCGTACTCAACCCACCATGGTGTTCATCTCTTCTCAGAACGAGGTCATGGAGTTGGGAGGAGGCATCAACAGCAACCATATTCTCAAGGATGAAGACTTGGACAAATGTGCAGAAAGTCAACATCTTGCACTAGTTGATACCAACATCAAGGCTTCTCCTGGAGCAGAAGGTATTGAAAGCAATATCTGTCTAAAGTTTCCCGTCTCTGCAGAAGTCTCAAAGAAAACAGTTGAAGACCGACATGTCAGTATTGGGATCCCTCGGCATTCAGATCTATCCAACTCTAAGTTTGAAGAAGCACAGCAATTGGTGGCAATGCTTCAGAAGGAGCACGTTGAAGGGAAGAAAGAAAGTGAGCACGGTTCCATGAGGCCGAGCACACAGAAAAATACAGTGAACCAAAATATGAGAGAAAAAGGGGGAGATTGTATATTAAACGTTGGTGTCTTCGATTCAAAAGAAAAGGAAGACAAACTGATGGAGGCTCGTGCACAAAACGCGCAATTGGATGTACCAGAAAACAGAGGACCAGAAGGTAAACGGTCTGAATCTGAAGATTGTGACACATCGGCCCCTTCAGGTGACGAGAAGACTTGTGGATATCTGCAGGGGCGGGGGTGCGTGGAGGAGGCACCGCATCGGGTAAATTTAGCAGGATCGAGCAGCAGTACAGCAATGGAGGCGACTGAGAATTCCAGGCACATTTGGGAGGTTGCGGAAGCAGAACGTCATGAGCTTGATACAAAACCGATTGTAGGTCAGGGCAACAAGGAGAACTTTTGGGAGAATGGGGTCGTCGTTGACGGAGTACAGGCAAGTGAAGCTGAAAGCCAGATGCAGGAATGTGTGGTTGTGGAGAGTACCGTGTGTGCAGGGAGACAAGTCCATCCAGTGCCAGTGGAGAGTCCGAGTTGTCCGACAGAGGAGTCCGCCACGAGGAATTACCAAGAGACAGCTACAAAAGCGAGTGAGTGTGCGACGCACCCGGGGATCTGTTGTGCATTTCGCTAATCGCTTCCTTTGAGAAGCACGAACACATGGTGTGTGCGAGAGTGCCCGTTATAAATATAGTATGCAATGGGGGCGTTAACCTGCATCTTGCCGTGGCATAAGTGCTCGGTGCACGCTGGAATAAGTTTAAGTCCAATCTGTTACATACATAAAAAAAAAAGGTTTAATATATATATATATATATATATATATATATATATATATATATACATATATATATATGTATGTATATATATATATATATATAATATATACTGTATGCTTTATATATATGTATATATATACTGTATGCTTTATATATATATATACTGTATGCTTTTTATATATATATACTGTATGCTTTATATATATATATACTGTATGCTTTTTATATATATATATATACTGTATGCTTTTTATATATATATATACTGTATGCTTTATATATATATATACTGTATGCTTTATATATATATATATATACTGTATGCCTTTTCTATATATATATATACTGTATGCTTTTTATATATATATATATATATATACTGTATGCTTTTTATATATATATATATACTGTATGCTTTATATATATATATACTGTATGCTTTTTATACATATATATACTGTATGCTTTTTATATATATATATATATACTGTATGCTTTATATATATATATATACTGTATGCTTTATATATATATACTGTATGCTTTATATATATATATACTGTTGTAGCGGCTACCGCTGAGTTTACACAATCGCCTTGCACCTACCAAGGACGCGGAGCGATCACCAGGCCGGGCTCGTCCAGGACGCCCGGGCAGGCCCGCTCTCGACTTGCCAGGCCGCGTCCGGGACGCCCGGGCATGCCCGCCCTTGACTTGCCAGGCCGCGTCCAGGACGCCCGGCCACGCCCCCTCTCGCCTTTCCCGGGCAAACGCTCTGGGATAATGTGTAATGTGTATATATATTGCTGCCCGATAAACGGGCTTTTCAGAGTACCCGAGTTGTTTTGTTTCAATAAAGAAACTCGGACGATTTCCAGCTTTTTGCCGCGTCCATTCTTCCGATTACGTGGGAGCACAGCTCCTACATTGGTGACCTACCGACATGGACACGGCAGTTGCCCTCAAACTGCCTACCTTCTGGGAGGCTCACGCGGCGGTTTGGTTTGCCCAGGCGGACTCCCTGTTCGCCCTGCGAGGCATCACGGCGGACGACACCCGCTTCCACCATGTGGTAGCAGCGCTCGGCTCAGCCACCGCGGCCTGCGCCCTGAGCCTCCTCGAGAGCCCGCCAGCCGCTGACAAATACGGCGTGATTAAAAAGCTCCTCCTCGACGCTTTTGCCCTCTCATCGGTGGAACGCGCACGGTGCCTGCTCGACCTGCCCGAGCTCGGCGACACGCGCCCGTCCGAGCGAATGGACTACATGCTTTCGCTGCTCGGCGAGCACTCTCCGGCATTCCTGTTCCGGGAGCTGTTCCTCCGTCAGCTGCCGAGCCCGGTACGCCTCGCCCTGGCGAGCACGACGATCACGGATCCCCGCGCCCTCGCCAGGGAAGCCGACAAGATCTCTGCGGCAGGCCAACGCATTGCAGCAGCGACCTGGGGCCCACCGCCGTCCGACGCAATGCCCATGGCGCCCGAGCACCCGGCACGTTCGACGACCGAACTGCCGACGCAATTGGCGGCCGCTACGCCGAGCCGACCACCTCCAGCACGACGACCGGGGCCTCCACCTGACCAAGCATGGTGTTACTATCATGCCAGGTTCGGACAGAAGGCCCGGACATGCCGACCCCCGTGCACCTTCGGCAGGCTGGGAAACGGCCGGGCCGGCGTTCATTACCAGCCATGAGCGCCGGCCACACGGGCAACTTACTTTTCATCACGGACAAAGCGTCCGGACGGCACTTCCTGTGCGACACTGGCGCCCAACTGAGCATCATACCCGCCTCCGATCAGGACAGGCAGTCTGCGGTTTGCGGCCCCTCCTTGGTTGCGGCCAACGGATCGGCCATCCGCACCTCCGGCCCGCGCAACGTCACCCTCTGCTTCGGCGGCGAACGCTTTAATTGGACTTTTGTAACCGCAAGCGTGCCCATGGCTCTGCTAGGCGCCGACTTCCTCTGCGCACACGGACTGCTGGTGGACGTCCAACGGCGTCGCCTCATCAACGCCGAGACCTTCAGCTCCCTGGTATGCACATTGAGCAACTCCGCTCCGACCGAGCTGGCATGCGCCCTCCCGGCGGCGAACGAGTTTGCTCTCCTGCTCACGGAGTTCCCGGCCCTCATGTGGCCGACGTTTTCGGCCGTCGCAGTACGACATGGGATCGAGCACCACATACCAACCACGGGCCCGCCGGTCTACGCCAGAGCCTGCCGCCTCGACCCAGCCAAGCTCGCCGTGGCCAAAGCTGAGTTCGACGCTTTGGAACACCTCGGCATCATGCGGCGCTCCGATAGCGCGTGGGCTTCGCCACTACACATCGTCCCAAAACCAGGGGGCGGCTGGCGCCCATGTGGTGCCTACCGCTGCCTTAACGACGCTACCACCCCCGACAGGTATCCGATCCCGCAGATCCAAGACTTCTCCGCCCATCTGGCAGGACGGGTCATTTTTTCAAAAACCGATCTCATACGGGGATATCACCAGGTACCTGTCAGGGCGGCCGACGTCCCTAAAATGGCCGTCATCACGCCGTTCGGCTTGTTCGAATTCCTGCGGATGCCGTTTGGCCTCAAGAACGTGGCTCAGGCGTTCCAGCGCTTGATGGACGGCGTGCTGCGTGACCTGCCGTTCCTCTTCGTTTACCTGGACGACATCCTTGTCACCAGCACGTCCCGGGCCTAGCACCTCCTCCACCTCCGAACACTGTTCGGGCGCCTCAGCGAGCACGGCCTCATCGTCAACCCGGCCAAATGCCACTTCGGCACGACGGCCGTTGATTTTTTGGGCCACCACATCACCAAGAACGGGGCCGTGCCGCTGCCAACCAAGGTCGAGGCCATCACCACGTTTCCGCGTCCCCGCTCCATAAAGGCCCTGCAGGAATTCCTGGGGATGGTGAATTTCTATCACCGCTTCGTGCCCCGCGCTGCTCAACTCATGTGGCCCCTCTACGAAGCCCTCCGAGGCAAACCGGCCAAGCACGACATCGTCTGGTCCGCAGCAATGGACGCGGCCTTCAAAAGCTCAAAGCGGGCCCTCGCTGACGCAACACTGCTCGCTCACCCGGTGCTCAACGCTCCCATCGCCCTCACCACGGATCTCTCCGACTATGCGGTGGGCGCCATACATGAGCAATGGGTGAACGGGGTTTGGCAGCCACTCGCTTTTTTCAGCCGGCAGCTCCGGCCGAACGAGCTCAAATATAGCACGTTTGACCGTGAGCTCCTCGGTCTACACCTGGCCATTCGCCATTTCCGCCACCTCCTGGAGGGCCGACCCTTCACGGCGTTCGTCGACCACAAGCCGTTGGTTTACGCAATGGCCAAGGTCACGGAGCCGTGGTCGGCCCGCCAACAGCGCCACCTCTCCGCCGTGTCGGAGTTTACCACGGACATCCGGCACGTCGCCGGCAAAGACAACGCCGTGGCCGACTGTCTTTCTCGGGCCAGCGCGAATGCGGTCCACCTCGGCGTGGACTTCGCGCTCATGGCGGCCGACCAAACCACCGACACCATGGTGCAAGCCCTCCGGGCGGCGGACACGGGCCTCCGCCTGGCCGACATCCCCTTCGCGGACACTGTCCTGCTCTGCGACGTCTCCCAAGGCCAGCCTCGCCCCATCGTGCCCGTTACCTGGCAACGCCGCATCTTCGCCTCCCTCCACGGCCTTTCCCACCCGGGCCGGAAAGCTTCCCAGAAGCTGGTGTCGGCGCGATTCGTCTGGCACGGCCTTCGACAGGACGTCCGCGATTGGACCAGCACCCCATAGCCTGCCAACATGCCAAGGTCCACCGACACACCCAGGCCCCGCTGGCACCTTTCACCGTGCCCGAACGACGTTTCGACCACGTCAACGTGGACCTGGTGGGCCCCCTCCCCCCATCACGGGGGTTCACACAACTGCTCACCATGGTGGACAGGACCACCAGGTGGCCGGAGGCCGTTCCCCTCGTCTCCACCACCACCGCCGACGTGGCGCAGGCTTTCATCGCCACCTGGGTCGCCCGCTTTGGCGCACCGGCGGACATCTCGTCGGACCGCGGACCGCAGTTCACCTCCGAGCTGTGGGGCGCGGTCGCCCGCAATCTGGGGGTCAAGCTCCACCGTACAACGGCCTACCACCCCCAAGCCAACGGGTTGTGCGAGCGATTCCACCGCTCCATGAAGGCCGCGCTCATGGCCGGCCTTCAGGACGGCGGTTGGGCCGACCGGCTGCCGTGGGTCGTTTTGGGCCTCCGCACGGCCCCCAAGGACGACCTCCGGGCATCCACTGCCGAGCTTGTCTACGGCCAGGCGCTACGCGTCCCGGGCGAATTCGTGCCCGACGCTACCAGTCCCTGGTCCGCAGCTCACCAGCGCTCGGACCTCCAGGAGGCCGCCCGACGGTTTGCCCCCGTGCCAACGTCCCACCATGGTGACCCCCAGTCCTACATCCCCCCAGCGCTTCGCACAGCGGAGTACGTTTTTGTGCGTCATGACGCACATCGGGGGCCACTCCGGCCGCCGTACGACGGGCCCTTCCGGGTCCTGCGACGGACGACAAGTCGTTCGTCATCGACATTGGCGGCAGGTCAGACCGGATTGCGGTGGACCGCCTCAAGCCGGCGCACGTGGACATCGACCAACCGCCACGGTTGGCCCTTCCACCGCGGCGAGGCCGCCCCCCGTCCACGGTGCCCCCCACTCGACCACCCACCACCACACCGCACCCCCCCCCCACGACCCGCCAGGGGTCGCTTCGGCCGGGTCATCAGGACCCCCCTTAAATTGACCCTGCCGGTGCAAGTCGATTGTGGGGGGACGTGTGTAGCGGCTACCGCTGGGTTTACACAATCGCCTTGCACCTACCAAGGACGCGGAGCGATCACCATGCCGGGCTCGTCCAGGACGCCCGGGCAGGCCCGCTCTCAACTTGCCAGGCCTCGTCCGGGACGCCCGGGCATGCCCGGGCACGCCCGGCCATGCCCGCTCTCGACTTGCCAGGCCACGTTCGGGACGCCCGGGCATGCCCGGGCATACCCGCCCTCGACTTGCCAGGCCGCGTCCAGGACGCCCGGCCACGCCCCCTCTCGCCTTTCCCGGGCAAACGCTCCGGGATAATGTGTATATATATTGCTGCCCGATAAACGGGCTTTTCAGAGTACCCGAGTTGTTTTGTTTCAATTTTTTTTTTTTTTTTTTTTTTTTTTTTGTTTACTGAATCGAGGCTCGTGAAAGAGCTAACATTTATTTCACAAACAAATCAACCAGACAAACAAAACACACAAAAAGAGGGAGCGGAAGACAAGATGGGGAGAGAAGGGGAAGTACACAACCACAACATTTGAGAGCAGGGAGAAGTGTGGGAGGGAGAGGGCTTGGGGGCAGGAGGCGTGGGAGGGGGAGGGCGGGGCGGAGAGGTATAAAACACAAGGGGACCGAAATTAGCGGGGGTAGAAAAGATCAAGGTTTTGGATGGGGGAGGATAAGAGATGGTGGTGAACAGCTGTTTTAAAGACCTGGAGGGTGCAGTGGGATTGAAGAGAGTGAGGGAGTTTGTTCCAGAGGCGGGAGAAAAGAGAAATGAAGGAGTGAAGGTGAGCAGAAAGTCTTGATTTTGGCAGTTTAACCATAAGAGGGTTGCAGGCAGATCTTGTGCGACCTGTAGGAATAATTGGGGGACAGAGCCCAGAGAGGGCTGGGGGGGCAAGGCCAGAGAGGAGTCGGTAGAAGACGGAAAGACCACCAACCTGCCTGCGGTGAGTGAGTGAAAGGCCCTTGGAGTTAGCTTCATCGCGGGAGATTCCAATGATTCTGAACGCTTTGGTTTCAACAGCGTGAAGACGGGCTAGGTGTGAGGCAGGAGCACCAGACCAGAGGGGAGAGCAGTATTCCATAGAGCTGCGGATGAAAGCCTTGTATGTGGTGAGGAGCTCAGGTGTGCCAAGGAAGGACTTCGCACGACGGAGGATGCCCAGTCGGCGACTGGCTTTGGAGGCCAGATTTGAAATGTGGTTTTCCCAGGAAAGATCATGGCAAATAGTGAGACCCAAAAGCTTGAGTGACAGAACTTCTTGGAGAGGATTATTCAGAAAGTGGATGGGAGGGTTTTCCAGTCGGTCTTTTCGGAGAGACATCGTAAGAGTGTGAGATTTATCAGGATTGAAAGACATGTTCCATTTGTTTGCCCAGTCTGTGATTTTGTCCAGGTCTGCAGAGAGTGAGGAGGCTGCAGACTGCCGATCTGAGGGATGAGGAATGGAGCGACAGAGAGTAGAGTCGTCAGCAAAGAGATAGAGAGGATTTTCAAGAGAGTCAGAGAGATCATTGATGAAGACCAGAAAAAGCACAGGGCCCAGAACACTACCTTGGGGAACTCCAGCCTGAACAGGAAGAGGAGATGAGAGAAACCCATTCAGGGCCACACGTTGACTACGAGCCAGTGCAAGTCGATTTTCAATAAAGAAACTCGGACGAATTCTTGTTTCAATAAAGAAACTCGGACGAATTCCAGCTTTTTGTCGCGTCCATTCTTCCGATTACGTGGGAGCACAGCTCCTACACTGTATGTTTTATATATATATATATATATATATATATATATATATATATATATATTATATATATATATATATATATATATATATATATATATTGTTACGGACACGGCTAGGATGTTGTTTGCCGAGCGGATGGCCGCCGCGCCCGAACAGTTACCCCGACTAACCCGATTCCTGAACGTTGGCCAAAATCGCGCCACAGATATTCAATAGGGAAAAGACAAAGGCGACACGGATGTGAAGAAGAAGATAAAAAGGTTTGAAATGCTACTAAATTTATTCCTACTATTTACACAATCAAAGAAACCAAGGAGAAGGAAGGATAATAAAACAATTTACAGAAGAAATCAGAGACACAGTGAAAATACTAGCTTATCTAAACAGGCTTAATTAATACCCTGGGACAAGACACACAGAACAAACTCATGTACACGAATGGGGAAATTGCAGGCAGGAATGACAGGAGGTGGGTGGCTGGAGGGGGAGGAAGGCACGGAGCTGGCTGGAGCTTGATCCCGCACGGGACGTCGGGCTGGACCTCGACGGCCGCCGATGCCACCGATCCTGTCGTGTGCGCGGGGTAACGGGTCGGAGCTGCTTGGTGGAGCCAACGCCGCTGGTGGGGGGTCTGGCGTGACGGGTTCTCTCTCCCTTTCTCACAAACTCCAGGACTCTCTTTTCCCTCTCTTAGTCCAACCGCGCACTTCTTTCCTCTCCCTTCGTCCAACCCAGTCCAACAACTTCCTTTCTTGCTTGGTCCAACTCTTAGTCCCACTCAGTGCAACTCTTGCTTAGTCCAACAACAACTTCCTCTTGCTTTCGCGCGCGCTCTATATAGCGCCTCAGGCGATCAAGCCGCTGGTGTCCAGGACACGCCCATCGGTCAGCTCGCCTCGGCCCTGATTGGTCGGCACGGCCCTCTGGCTCCGCCCTTGATGACGATGGGCGGGCACGCCCAGGAGTCGGCAGCTCCTCCCCCTTCTTCTCCAAGCCGACCTCGTGACGAATGGAGTCGCGGAGGGAACAGTTGGCAATTGTTGGAAGGGGAATGTGAAGGGAAAGGGGATCTACTCTTATTTCACTTGGTGCAATGGAGTATTTAAATTAATGGAAGACACAACCTTACACTAATACACATAATAAGGATATAACTACTGAACAGGGATATATGGTGTCCTTCGTGTTTGTTTTATGGAATTAACTACGGGAACGCCCTTTGATCTTTATACAACAACAATTGCAGGAAGGAGGGTGACATTTTACAACTATTCACTACACAACAATAAAAAAACAACATTCTCATATCCACAACAATATATATATATATATATATATATATATATATATATATATATATATATGTATATATATATATATATATATATATTATAATAGCCGTAGATGATTCTGTCTGTTGGGTGTCTGTCCGGGGTGTGGCTTACTCGGTTTGCAGAGTAGCTCCACCCATAGCTCCACCAATTCTGGGAGTGGCTTCATATAATTATAAACAAATATCCACCATTTTATTAACTCGCATAGCTTTGAGGCCTGTTTTGTAGGCCCGTGGTGTCTTGCTCTCTCTCCCAGTTTTATTTCAAATCAAATTCGATATATCATTTCATTTTTCACAGTCGCTAACATAGTTTTAGACTCGGTTGAAAAAAAACGGGAAGAAAATCCAATGAAAGTTGCCCTTTATAGAACGAAATGAATTCTCAAAGGCCTGTAACTTCAAGGCCATTGAGTCTCTCTCACGCCTTTATCTCCAATCTAACTCATCATATGATTTCATTTTTATCGATGGTTTCAGACTCGGTGTCAGCAATAATTGAGAACATTCCACACACGCGGGAAAATGCAGAGATATATTTTAAAAAATCGCGTCATGGTGTATCATACACCGCCCAACATGACACCGACGGCAACGTGTCAATATATATTAAAAATTCGCTTTTGCTTTTCTGTTAAG
>NC_136264.1:51191861-51196861 GCF_964187855.1 Myxine glutinosa | reverse complement strand
AACATTTCATGTTCATGTTCATGTTTTCATGTTCATGCCATGCCAGGCCACAACTTGTTCAGAGTGCCGGCGATAGCTCGCCTTCTCTTTGTGGAAAACACGGTGAGATCCTTAACATCCAACAACTAATGGGACGCAAACGGGGCGCCCAGTTTAGCGGTACACACATTGATGAATCACCCTGCCTGTGATTCACCCATGACAGGTTATAGCTGGGTCGGGATTCAAACCCAGGCTGGACAGTTTAGACTTTAGAGTCAAGTGTGCGTACCTCCAGTCCAGGCCATCCTGCCAACTTGTATGCTGCATACAGGTGAAATATAAAGCGCGAGATATTTTTATATATACTGCATATTTAAAAAAAAATTGGTGTGGTTTTTGGCGGGCTGGAACGGATTAATAGCATTTCAATGCATTTCAATGGGGAAATTTGATTTGAGATACGAGCAATTTGAGTTACGAGCTCGGTCACAGAACGAATTAAACTCGTAAGTCAAGGTTCCACTGTATATATATATACTGTATGCTTTATATATATATATACTGTATGCTTTATATATATATATATATATACTGTATGCATTATATATATATACTGTATTGTGGCGGACACAAAAGCCCACTGGCGTGGTGATATCATTCCACGCACCAAGTGGGCGGTGGCCACGCCCGAGGGGTAGGCGTGGCCTCATGATATACACCGGGCGACCAGCCCGGAGGAGTTCAGTGTTACAGTGTAGTCTTACAATAAAGACGTTTATATGTTACCGCTTGTCCGCTTCCTCCTTGCTCACAAGCAGCGCGCGTAACGCCGCGCTTTACTGGTGACCCTCGACGTTGGATCTGCCGGAGCGATCCTTCCACACGCGACGCCATCGCCATGGCCGCCTTCATCAAACTTCCGGAATTTTGGGAGGCTCAGGCCGAAGTCTGGTTCGTCCAGGCCGAAGCCCAATTTCAGCTTCGGCACCTCACCGGCGATGACACGCGCTACTGCCACGTCGTCGCCTCCCTCGGGCCCGGCACGGCCGCTCGAGTTGTGTCCGTCCTTCGCCACCCACCGGACGGCCACAAGTACGAGGCACTCAAGCGGCTACTCCTAGCCACGTTCAGCCTCACGGACGACGCACGGGCCGACCGCCTCCTGGATCTCCCCGAGCTCGGTGAGACGCGCCCGTCGGTCCGAATGGACCATATGCTGTCACTGTTGGGCGACGAAGCCCCCGGTTCGCTATTCCGGGCGCTTTTCCGTCGCCAACTTCCAGCGCAGGTTCGCCTCGCGTTGGCCGGGACCGGGCTAACGGAACCCCGAGCATTGGTGGCCGAGGCGGACAAGTACTTCGCCGCTTCGGACACGCGGGCGAGCGTTGGCGTGGCCGTCACGGCCTTCGACGCTGATGTTCCACAGCATCATCTTCTACAGCACGCTGAAGTTCAGCAGCATGCTGATACGCACCTCGTGAACGCCGCCACGCCCCGCCCACCGCCGCGGCGAAAACCGCCACCGCGGGGAAACCCGTCGACTCCACCGGCCTGGCGGAGCCAGCCCGCTCCTCCAGCTCCACCACCTGGTGCTGGTTCCACGCCAAGTTCGGCCACGAAGCTCGGCGGTGTCATCCGCCGTGCTCCTTCAACGGGTCGGGAAATGCCCGGGCCGGCGCTCAATTGTGGCGATGAGCGCCGGCCGTTCGAGCAGCCTGCTGTTCATAACGGACACCTTCTCCGGGCGCCGTTACCTGTGCGACACGGGAGCGCAGGTGAGTGTCATTCCCGCCGGCACGTCAGACAAGCACGCCGCGGGTGGGGGCCCCGCGCTGCTTGCCGCGAACGGGACGCCCATCCGTACGTACGGAAAATGCTGCCTCTCTCTGCGGTTTGGAGGGCAGGTTTTCCGATGGACGTTCGTCACCGCCGACGTGCCCATGGCACTGCTTGGCGCGGACTTCCTGTGCGCTAATGGGCTCCTGGTCGACGTCAAGCGCAGACGGCTTGTCCAGGCCGAGACGTTCAGCTCGCTCGCTTGCGCGTTGCCTAGCTCAACGAGCGGCTTGCCAAGCGGCTTGCCGAACGATTCGGTTCCGGCCACGTTGGTCTGTACGCTTCCGGCAGCGGACGCATTCACCCGCCTCCTCGCCGGCTTCCCGGCCCTCACGCGGCCCACCTTCTCGGCGGGGGCCGTCAAGCACGGGGTGGCCCATCACATCCCCACCGTCGGGCCACCGGTCTACGCCCGGGCACGCCGCCTCGAGCCGACGAAGCTGGCGGTGGCAAAAGCGGAGTTCGCTACCCTGGAGCGACTCGGCATCGTTCGGCGCTCAGAGAGCGCTTGGGCGTCGCCGCTGCACATCGTGCCGATGCCCGGCGGGGGATGGCGACCGTGCGGGGACTATCGCCGTCTCAATGACGCCACGACTCCCGACCGCTACCCCGTCCCCCACATTCAGGACTTTTCCGCCCGTTTGGCGGGCAGGTCCTTCTTCTCGAAGGTGGACCTCATACGCGGCTACCATCAGGTCCCCGTCAGGCCGGAGGACGTCCCGAAGACGGCGGTCATCACGCCATTCGGACTCTTCGAGTTCCTGCGCATGCCCTTCGGTCTGAAGAATGCGGCTCAGGCGTTCCAGCGACTGATGGACAGCGTCCTGCGCGACTTGGATTTTGTCTACGTCTACCTGGACGATATCCTCGTCGCCAGCGCGTCCCGCGAAGAGCACCTACGCCACCTCCGCACGCTCTTCGAACGCCTGGGCCAGCATGGCCTGATTGTGAACCCCGCAAAGTGCCGGTTCGGCGCCGCCACAATCGATTTTCTGGGGCACCGTGTCACCAGGCACGGCGCCGTCCCCCTGCCGGCCAAGGTGGAGGCGGTGAAGGGGTTTCCGCGCCCCCGCACGATCAGAGGGCTGCAGGAGTTCCTGGGCATGGTGAACTTTTACCATCGGTTCCTGCCCCGTATCGCCCAGCTCCTGCGCCCCCTGCACGAAGCTCTCCGAGGTAAGCCGGGCAAAGGCGACGTTACCTGGACCGAGCAGATGGACACGGCGTTCACCGGGCGCGAAGCTCGCCTTGGCTAACGCCACCATGCTCGCGCACCCGGCGCCCGATGCACCGATCGCCCTCACCACCGATGCCTCGGACTACGCGGTGGGCGCGGTGCACGAGCAATGGGTGCGTGGAGCTTGGCAACCGCTGGCGTTCTTTAGCCGGCAGCTTCGCCCGCCCGAACGCCGTTACAGTACCTTCGACCGCGAGTTGCTCGGACTTCACTTGGCGGTCAGGCACTTCCGCCATCTGCTCGAGGGCCGGGCGTTCACTGCCTTCGTCGACCACAAGCCACTGATCTTCGCGATGGGCAAGGTCACCGAGCCGTGGTCGGCCCGGCAGCAGCGTCACCTCTCGGCCGTGTCCGAGTACACGACGGACATCCAGCACGTCGCGGGGAAGGACAACCCGGTTGCGGATTGCCTTTCCCGGGCCGTCGCCCACGCAGTCCACCTCGGCATCGACTATGCCCGGATGGCAGCGGACCAGGCCGCTGACCCCGACGTCCAGGCCTTGCGGACCGCCGTCACGGGCCTCCGCGTCACCGAGGTGCCGTTCGACGGCGCGGGCGCGGCCCTCTTGTGCGACGTCTCCCTCGGGCGTCCTCGCCCCATTGTGCCCGCGGGCTGGCAGCGCCAGGTGTTTGACGCCATCCACGGCCTGTCCCACCCGGGCGCGAGGGCCTCCCAAAGGCTGATCGCCGACAAGTTCGTCTGGCATGGCCTCCGGAAGGCCGTCCGCGGCTGGGCCAGGACGTGCCTCGCGTGCCAGCGCGCCAAGGTGCACCGGCACACCCAGGCCCCCGTTGGCCCCGTTCACGGTGCCGGAACGCCGGTTTGACCACGTCCACGTGGACCTGGTGGGACCTCTGCCCCCCTCGCGGGGTTTCACCTACGTCCTCACCATGGTGGACCGCACCACCCGGTGGCCGGAGGCCGTGCCCTTGGCGTCGACAACGGCGGCCGATGTCGCGCAGGCTTTCATCGCCACCTGGGTCGCCCGGTTCGGCGCCCCCTCAGACATCTCATCCGACCGCGGCCCCCAGTTCACCTCGGAGCTCTGGGGGGCGGTTGCGCAGGGGCTCGGGGTCCGGCTGCACCGAACCACGGCCTACCACCCCCAGGCTAACGGCCTGTGTGAGCGATTTCACCGCTCATTGAAGGCCGCGCTCCGGGCCACCCTCCGCGACGGCGGCTGGGTCGACAGGCTCCCCTGGGTCCTGCTGGGCCTCCGGACGGCGCCCAAGGAGGACCTGCGCGCATCCGCGGCGGAGTTGGTCTTCGGGCAACCGCTGCGGGTGCCGGGCGAGTTCCTCCCGACTCCACGGCACCATGGTCCGCGGCACAGCAGCGCTCCGCTCTGCAAGAGACCGCCCAGAGGTTCGCCCCGGTGCCAACGGCATGCCACGGGCACCCACCGACGCACGTCGCCCCGGAGCTTCGCACGGCGGAGTACGTCTTCGTCCGCCACGATGCCCATCGGACACCACTGCGGCCCCCGTACGACGGGCCTTTCCGCGTGCTGGAGACCGGGGCGAAGCACTTCACCCTGGACATCGGCGGTACTCCTGACCGCGTTTCGGTAGACCGCCTCAAGCCGGCCCACCTCGATGTGGACCATCCACCGCCAGTGGCCCGACCCCCACGTCGGGGCCGCCCTCCTGCGGGCGGACCCCCGGCACCGCCCAGCCCCGCCGCCACGGCGCCCCCCGGTCCTGCACCCATCCCAGGGGCAGCCAGGGGCATCCCACCTGGTATCCCTGCACCCCGGACGCCGCCGATCGCCAGGGGGCGCTTCGGCCGGGTCATTCGTCTGCCCCGCAAACTGGCCCTCCAGGTGCGCGGGAATTCTGGGGGGGCGCGTGTGGCGGACACAAAAGCCCACTGGCGTGGTGACATCATTCCACGCACGAAGTGGGCGGTGGCCACGCCCGAGGGGTAGGCGTGGCCTCATGATAT
>NC_136264.1:51171843-51191661 GCF_964187855.1 Myxine glutinosa | reverse complement strand
GTACATAGTTCTTCTTATCAAAGAATGTTGTTAAAAGTTTTTCTGTTCTTGATTCCTTATCAAATGATTTCTGATATTCACTCAACCACTCTGGGTTTGTCAATTCTTTCTCACACCCGAAAGGAAGATCTTTATGTTTCTCAAAGAGTTCTTTTGGATACTTTAGATCAACCTCCAGGAAATACCCTTCTTTCTTTTCATCCAACTCTTTTTGTGTTGAACTCAGAATCTTTTCTAGAACACCCTCATGATCACTCTCCCATTTCAATCCTCCATAAGGTTGTGCTTGGGACATTGCCCACCCATAGAGGTTGTTGGCGTCATAATACATGAGATAGGAACTATCTTTCTTTGGATCATAATCTGGAAGATATTTGTTATTTGCTTTTGAATATCTTGATGAGCAGACTTGTGAAATTCCCCCTCTCTTTGCTCTCTCTATCATCAGGAGCATATCAACATCGGTTATCAAATCCAAATCTTGTTTAGTCATTTTCAACATAGCACTCCAAGCAAGACCCGGTGCTGTGAAATAATGAGCAGGGTCCAAGCCATATCCAGAAAGACACACGGATCTAAATGCTTCGAATACATCTGCTAGAAGAAGGACATCAGTCTTGAGATAGAGATCATGATAATCACCCATATTATTGATATTGTATTTTTTCCAAACATTTTGAGCATGTACATAATCATCATCTGAAACATTGCTATTATTTAGAATATTGTAAAAATCTTCTTTTGGAGGAAGTTTCTTTTCATCAAATCTTTTAAATGAATCCATATAGTCGTACGGGTAAATTCCCTTTTGTGTTAGGAGTTCCGTATCCTCATAATTACTCTCCAAACATGGAAATTTTTTCAAATTTTTAATTAGGTTAGCAAGAGGACTAGCCATGAATTTATATGTATCCAAGAATCGAATTCTTGTAGTTGGTCTTGTTGGAATGATCTTTGTAAAGGAGATGTATTTTTGATCTGTACTTGGAATAGCACTGATACTCCCAGGAGTCTTTGACAACTCTTTAATAAACAAGTGTGTATCATAATGAGCGTTGTTATGAAGAAAGACAGGAATGAACGAGGGGAGTTTATAATTAATATTACAACTTTGATGAGCCGGACCTCTATATTTACCAGTGAGATGACAATGGTCTCTAACCTTTAGACCTTTACCAATTTTCTCCCCACAAATATGACAGGTAGCCTTTGGCTGTCTAAATTCTCTTTTTTCTTTACTTGTTAAGGACATTGGTTTATTAGTTTCTCTCATTATCGTGGTTAATCGAACACAGTCTTTTTCTAGTCGTTTCACAAACTCCTCTGGGGCATTTGAGCCTCTATACTCCTCTACCTTGTTATATTCATCACCAACGGATGATTTGATATAATAACAAAATCCGCAAGGAGTATGTTTTTGATACTTATTTGTGTATGATTCTTTTGGATCTGGAGCTGCTGTTGCTATTTTTTCCAAGATACTCTCAAAATCAGCATATATCACAAAAGGATGTTTAATTGTTTTATTTTGATCTTTGAATGAAATTTTAGAACCAGGCTTTGGAAGTGTAATGACTGTTGCTTTCTCATTTGAACAATATTGTTTATGAGTATCCAATCTCTCCTGTGAATGAAATGTATTCAAACACCGACGACATGGATAAACTTTACATTTTCTAGAATAGACTTGTGATTTAATTAATCTTGAAAAGTTCTTGATATAAGCATAATGTTCAATTTCACCAGATCGGAAATACAAGAGGTCAACATGTTTTTCTTTCTCATCATCTGAGATTTGTAAAATCTGCACTTTATTCTTTTCAGTCAACCCATAGACATTTAGAGAAATATTATTTAACTTTTCAAACTTTGGAATATTATTAAGAGTCATCGGAAATTTCAAATTTTTCATATTCAATTCATTTTCATATTTCATATAATTGCTTACTCTTTCAGCATGTTCTTTTGCTGGATGTAGATATGCCAGTACAGACCACAAGAAACACTTGTTATCAGTATTCTGAATATTTACTATAGCATTTTTATCTTTGATGATTTTAGGAAGTTGAATATATGATCTTGCTTGTAGTGGATCAGATTTAAAAATGTGAACATCAACAAACAGAACCTTTTCAACAGTGAGACCGCTTCCGACAATAAGATCATCAATATTATATTCACTATATTTAAGCTCATTAAAGACCTGTTCTTTATTTCTATTATAATCATTTTTATTAAGTACCATGTAAGTTGTTGTATGTAGGTAAAAGTTAAATGGTGGATCTTCCTTTTTACGAAGAACCAATTTAGCCCCCAAATAATATTTACAACTCCCCATTTCAGATATAGTCTTATCAATCTGATCATCTATTCCTTCCTTTGTAAGATTAACAGCAGCTCCCAGAGAACGGGGGACTGGATCTTTGAAACGGAACAATCTAATTTTAATATTTCCTTTGAAAGCACCATCTAAATTTTCAATCTCATAATATGGAACTTGGTGTTTCTTTGTCTTCTCATGACGCTTCCAATCCTTCTTGAGGATGTAGTGTTGACAGCGCCCACAATAGACCTTTGGAAGAACCTTTGGTTTGAGATTCTTCAAATGTTTTTGAGTATCTAAGTGTTGATCATACCCACTTCTCAGAACCCATGTCTTACAAATCTTACAATACTTATTATCTTTACTCTTTAAATGTTTTTGTGTTCTATAATGTTTTTTGATATGTTTGTAGTTCTGCTCACAACTCTCACAGTAAGTAGAATTCATCCTATTTATATAGTAAAAAAACTTCACTATTTACTAGTTATCTTTTACTTAAAATAAAACATGAAAAATTGAAAACAAGAGTCAGGAAACTCAATTAAATTTGGGGCAACTTATTCATATGATTCTTGGTTAGGATGTGATATCTATAACTAGTCTTCTTCATATCCTTATCACAAAGATCACAATGTTCCATCTCTTCTTCTTTATAACCGTTAAGAACATTATCTAAATGGTGCTTTGTTTGTTTATGTCTCCTTTTACCAAGTACTCTAATTAACTTATTACAAGGTTCACATCTTATCATATTTTTACTCTTATCAGATGTATTGATAGCATGTTTAATGGTCCTGATATGAGCATCATATCGATTGTACTGTTTATCACAGGCGGAACAATAACCAGAATTCATGCTATTTATATAGTGAGAAACTTCATATTTCTTCATCACTAAACTCTATATAGTAATCGGAATCATCAATAAAGCTACTCTCATAACTATCATTTGAGCACAAACTATTAGTATCATAACTATCATCTGTGTTCAATGAAATACTATCATCATCATCATCCAAGTTCAATGAAATAGTAAAATCTTCACTGCTGTATTGACTCATATTTATAGGGCTACAAAGAGTTTATTGTGTCCAAAATTAGTTTATTTATTTTTTCATTAAGAATTGCTAATTGATCCGGATTTAATATTTCCATTGTTAATTTAAAAAGATCATTATCGAGCTTAGTATATCTTGGTGGCATTCCATCTCGATTACGATCCGAATCTTCAGAGTCAGATGGATCCTCTGAGTCAGATGAATCTTCAGAGTCAGATGGATCCTCTGAGTCAGATGAATCTTCAGAGTCAGATTGATCCATATTAATTGTATCGTATTTTTTAAAAACACTTAATAATTTAAACACAAAGATAACTCTTCTTCCATTATGTCTTTTGTAAAGACAATCTATTTTCATTTCGCCCTCAAAATCACAACAAATCTTCATAGTATTCAAGTTAACATATGGGAGTATTTTTTCAAAATCAACAGCATTCTCAATATCTCTACAAAACTCAGGGGCAAAATTCT
The DNA here is from genome assembly GCF_964187855.1 of Myxine glutinosa. Classification (NCBI taxonomy): domain Eukaryota; kingdom Metazoa; phylum Chordata; class Myxini; order Myxiniformes; family Myxinidae; genus Myxine; species Myxine glutinosa. The sequence goes on along the minus strand of NC_136264.1, from coordinate 51,187,809 downwards.
CATAGAATGTTGTTTCACTATATTCTTTTTCTTCATCTTCAAGCAAATCATAAGCCTTTTTAAGCTGATCAATAATTATTGAATCAACACTGATTAATTTATTATAACTCATCCTAAATTTAATTCTACCATTATTCCATCTAAACGATTGTATTGATTCAGTTTCAATATGGTAATCAAGTAGGGAGTCAGTTTTTCCATGATTACAAATAACTCCGTTAAGAGATTCAATTGTGTCTTGGATTGTTCGCCCCATTTATATATGAAATTTTTACTTAAACTAAATTACATTTCCATCGAGTCCAATAATTTTTCTTTCAATATCCTTTTGGATAATAATATTTTTAACATTAAAAGTTATCTTCAAATAATCTTTAATTATCATTGACCTAAATGTCATCTCCCCAGTTATGATTTTATTATTAACATCAATATCTGTTTTATTAAAAAATATACATACATCTCCTTTACTTGAGTTGATGGTCTTATCATTAAGTTCCAAAGAAGTGGCGTCCAATTTTTCACCAATCTTTTCATAAATAGCCATTAGAAGGGGGGAGACATGATCCAAATGGACTTTTATCGATTTTTTAGCTGGAATAGAAAATCCGCGGCCTTTAAACATAATTGATGGATTAATATTATCATTTAATTCGGGATAAACCCAAAAATTACCATATTTATCTTTGTTCAACTTTACATCTTTGACACAATCAATAGAACCTTCGGTAATAGATTGAAATTGGTCTTTTGTGTTGTGAAACATTGTATTTATTAATGAATAAACTTGCGTTTAGTTTAAGTAAAAATTTACTATATAAATATGATAAGTTCTGAAGGATATTTAGAATTTCCAGACTCTCCATATGATAAATTAGAGAATTGTCCGGCTTGTGATAGAATAGGGCTTAATAATGAGGGTTCATATAAACAATGTATTTTCTGTGATTTAATTTTAATTAATGATAATAAAAAATATAAAAAAATATATAACTCTTTTAAATTAGAACCAAAAATGAATTACTTTACAAGATTAATAAGAGAGATGAATGTTAAGTATTATGATGATAATACACCATTTCTTGCAAGGAAAGAGACTCTTTGTATTGAGGAAATGTATAAGGGTTTAATGATATTTATTATTCAAAATAATTTTAATGGAAATGTTAATACAAGATACTATATAAATAAAATAATGAATTATTTTGAAATTAAACCCGAACTCAGGATAAAATATAGAGTTTCTAAAATAGCTCAAAAAAAGTTAGATGACTTGTTTTCCAAATATATAAATGAATGATTTTTTACCCGTTTGGGAAAATAAGATAAAATTTAATAACCATAAAAACATTCCAAATTCATTGAGATGTCTAATAGTTGGTTCAAGCGGATGTGGGAAAACCTGTTTACTTTTAAAGATGCTCCTTGGTTCTAATTTTTTAGATTATGATAATTTAATAATTTTTACAAAGTCAAGTTTTCAACCCGAGTATCAACTACTCTCACAGGGTTTTAATGCAGGTCTTAAAAAGGAAGACATTATCGGTTTATTTAAACTTCAAAACAAACTAAATGATTATAACATTGAGGATATAATACAACTATTTTGTGATACACAGAAATCAAAATCGAAACCCATAACTTGTATTCTCAGTGATAATACGGATGATATACCTTCACCTCAAGATTTAGATAAATCAAAAAAGAACCTCGTCATCTTTGATGATTGTGTTAATGAGAGAAACCAAACAGTAATGGATAGCTACTATACAAGAGGGAGACATTCTTCTTGTAATTGTATATATCTTAGTCAATCATATTTTCAACTCCCTCGACGCTCAATAAGAAACAATGCCAATACTTTTATTTTATTTAAGTTAAATTCAATAGATGTAAATAATTTTTGGAGAGATAATTGCTCTACGTTATGTAGTAAAAAAGAATTTGAAAATTATATGAAACACACGATTGGAAAATATAAATATATTGTTGTGAAACAAGATGAGATACTAAATGATATTTTTCAATACTAAATGAATACTGAAGAAAGAGAAAGAAAGTTTAAGGAACATCAACAATTAGTTTCAAAAGTTGTTAAACAACAGGAAGAGATAAAGAAGAAACGGAGACAGAAACTAACTGGTGAAGAAGCCTTTGAAAGAAAACAAGAGAAATTCTTTAAACCACTTTTGAAAACTCAACACTCACCTACAGTTCCCACGGTAGAATTTACTCCGAAAAAACTTCAAATGCTCAAAGATTTTAGTCAGATAACAAAACAAGAACTTGGTGAATTAGAATATGATGACGAGGGATTATTTCGGAAACTTGAGGAGGTAAATCAACCCCCTAATTATGTTGTGGAAGCTCTTCAAAACAATGAATATTCGGCGGGTTCAAAAACCAGAGCAGGTCTCATTCCAACAGAAGAACCAGCAGTGTTTCATCTTGTGGAAGAAAAGGTATTGATATTTAATGATGAATTGATATTCTTGAGTTCTACTCAACCAAATGTTAAATTAACTCCAAGATTAATGTTTCTTCTAACAAACCCCGGATTCAGCGGTTCAAAATATTTTGAGGAACCACTTGATATGGAAAGAGAGGAAGATAGGGTATATATTGAGTTGTTAAATGCACTTGATTATGGAGTTTCTGTTGCTGGTAAAAGTAAGAAGAATGAGAAGGAGAAACATATTATTGATGCTTTAAGTAAACTTGGTTCAGGTGTTAGTTTTCTTCCAAATGACCCATCACAATTAGTTAATAGGCTATTATTGTTGTTAGGTAGTAAGAAGGCTGGAAACAACAATTGTTTTAATGAATCCTCAGCCATTTTAGATCAGTTGATGAATATGAAAATAATTAATAAATGTCAATACAAAGATATTTTATTAGATATTAAATAAGATGAGAAGCACAATTCTTAGTTTTAATTTCACAACGAGCGATTACACAGCTTCATTCCCTTACCCACTACAACTTGACCCCCTTACCTCATATGAGGCATCTTTATTGTCAATGGAAACTTACAATACCCTTTTTAATATCACAGAGAAAAACAACAAGTTTAGTTATAATCCAGGAAGTGGATATAAAACTATAACCGTTTCACCTGGAGCTTACGAGATTTCTCAAATATCTTCAGAAGTCTCTCGCCTTATGAAAGAAAAAGGTGATGAACCAAAAAATATTGTAATAGATATTCAAAAACACACTTCAAAATCAACTATTAAACTTAAAAATAATTATAAAGTTGATTTCACGATTGAAAATTCGTTTAGAGAGCTATTGGGTTTCTCTTCAAAAAATATTGAAAATAACGGGACGTTTTACAGTGATAATGTTATCCAAATATCCTCCGGTATAAATTCAGTATTAATTCATTGTGATTTGATTGATGGTGCTTATAACGATGGAATAAGAACAAATACAATATTTTCATTCAGTGCATACTCAACCCCGATTGGTTATAAATTTAATATGGAACCAAAAAATCTTGTCTATTTACCTGTGTCAGGAAAAACCATATACAGAGTAAATTTTAGGATAACCGACCAAGATAATCGTATGATATCCTTTAATGATGAAATTATATCCATCAGAATTCACCTACGTGAAGTTTTTCAATAAATAAATAATGGTTATTGTGAGAAAACACGAGTTGGGAAAATATAAAATAATTACAGGGGAGGGCATGTACCTTTCACCAGACTATACAAGGTATGTGGGTAGAGGATACTATAAACCTAAGAGACAACGAGGCGTAGGTCATCAATTTCGAAATAAAGGAGATGGGATAATTGATACTCTAATGGGTATTGGTTCAACCATCCTTAAACATAAAGACCTAATTGGTTCAACTGCTTCTGCCGTGGGCTCCGTTGCGGGTGCTATAAAGAGTATAAAAGATGCTCAAAAGGAGTCTCATAAATTACAAGCAATCAAAGAAATAAAAAAAGGTAAAACTCAACTATCTTCACAAGAACGACAAAAAATCATTAAAATACTTGGGTCAGGGTTTCAACAATTTTAATGCTATATAAATACAAGTATGGAAGCGATTGATAGTATCTATGATTTGGATGATACGATTATCATTTCAAACTCCACTAAAAAGGAAGACTATTTTAAGGTAAATGCTATTACAGGAACAGACTGGAATTCAAACGGAACAAAAAGTTTTGAAATAAATAATCAACAAACTTACTTGAATATAGCTGATAGTTTCTTGCTGTGTAAATTTAAATTCACTAAGGCTGCGAATAATACTAATGCTACACTCGTAAATGATTTCTTCTGGAAAATGTTTGACAGTGTCCGCCTGTATATTGGAACACAAGAGGTTGAAGCGGTTGATTATGTCTCTGCTACATCTGAAATGATGAAATTTACACTATATTCGTTTAGTGATAGAATGGGTAAGGGAGCTGTTGAAGGTTTTATTCCTGATATGTCAACGGGAACAAATGCTGACCCCGGTTATAGTCAAAGGAAGTCAATGTATAATGATGAAACAAAAGCTGAGAATAGTTTTACCGTAGCAGTACCTCTGAAAGGTATATTTGGATATTGTGATTATGATAAAGTTTTGTATGGTCTTAAAATTAGATTTCAACTACAAAGGAATGATAATGTAAATAGGTTGCTTTTTGGGGATGAAAATGCTTTTGGAGACAACAATAAATTTGTTATTAATGATTTGTGTTGGTATATCAGTGAATATACTCCTAATCTTAAAACGGAAGAGATGTTAAATAGAAGACTTAACTCAAAGAAACCGCTAAATGTATCATACCTTAAAAGAAGATGTCAACACGTTAAACTGGAACACACTACCTACACTTGGAATTTGGGTGTTCTTCAAGGAAAGCCACGATACCTCTGGCTCATTTTTTAAAAACCAGATGGAGAGGACGGTACTAATAAGAATAATGCGCTGAGTGATAATGCTAAGGTGAAACAACTTCGGGTTTCTCTTGATGGCACATTTTATCCACGAGATAGATTGGAAATTGATTGGGAAAAAAATGATTATGCGGAAGCCTACAAGTCCTACCAAAAGGTGTGTGAAAGTAATGGTAATAATGATCCTATTTTGGATATGGTTGCATTTCAAAAACTTTATACAATCTACGCAATTGACCTGAGTTCTCAAAAGGAAACTATAAAGTCTAATCGAGTGGATACTTCTCTATACATTGAAAGAGGGGAGAGTGAAGAGGTTAATGCATATTGTTTGCTTTTGGAGGAAACAGAATTACAGATTAATACAGATAATGGTGTTATGATTAATATCACATAGGTTTTTTCTCATAAATAAATGGTTGGGGTATATGTTAATCAAATCAATCTTAATAAATTAACATCTTGTATTCAAAATCAAAAGCCTTGTATTATTAATGTTAATACAATTCAAAGAAAAGGAGCTGTAAGAATTGATGTTTTACTCACACACACACAAGTAAAAACACTAAATGATGTTGGATCACTTAAAATTAAAATGACGAAACCTATGTTAAAGAAATATTCAATAGACGAGTCAAGAGGAGGATTTCTCCCGTTTCTAATTCCTTTATTTGCTGGTTTAAGTGCGGCGGGAGCATTGACTGGTGGTATTTCAGCAGCGGTAAAAACTGCTAACGAAAGGAAGGCACAACTAAAAGCTCAAAAAGAATTGGAAAGACATAACAAGGAGTTGGAGAAACAAATTAGTGGAAGTGGTGTAATTGTAGATTTTGCTCAAAAACTTGAAAGTCTACCTGATAAAGCTAGATTGTTGGTTGGAGATATGCTTTCCTCTATCGCTCAAGCGGGTGTTAAACTAACTAAACGGGGTAATGGATTGTATCTTTCTCATAAATAAATGGATAAATGGTTTAAACAATTTGGAAAGAATACAACGTCAAATATAGAACTATCTAAGTATTGTAAAACACTAAAAATTGATAACGTGGTAATCTGTATGAGAGATGAATTAACACATATAAATAAGAATACAAAGAATATTATTATGAATTTAGACACACAGAATGGTTCTCATTGGGTTTGTATTCATAATAGTCAGGATAAATATTATTTTGATAGTTATGGTATGCCACCACCTGTTGAAGTAATACAATTCTTACAGAATGGTGTTTATCAAACATTTCAAGTTCAAGAAATTAATTCTAAATGTTGTGGTCAATTATGTTTATATGTATTATTTCAACTCAACAATAATGAAAATTTTTATGATATCATTTTTAATCTAATATAAATGACTTATGTTGGAAAAGATGGTTCTATCTTTGGAAAATCCTCTCAGGATATTGATTTATCAAATTATTATACAAAGGCACAGGCTGAACGACAAAAATATAGTGTAAGTAAAAATATTAATATGAAGAATACTTATAAATTAATCAATTATCCAAACCCTACAGATGCAAATGACTTAATTAGATTTAGTGATTTATCACAATATATATTTTTAAAGAAAACAGCACGTTTTGTTAAACAAGTAAAATTTACAACCACAACACCTGGTTATACTGACCATACACCTTTCCTCATTGAATTTAACTACCTGCTTACAATTGAATTTTATAAAGAAGGACATATAGTTAATATGCGAATTAATAAATGGGGGTATGATATGCCTGATTTAGGGTATAATTGGTCTTTTTCAATAAACATAGAAGACCTACATGATTTTAATCAGTCTCGTAAAGAAGAATATTATCCACTTGGTGAAGATAAGGATTTATGTGGAAGTACAATTAGTAAACAACAAATACGTGATTTTAAGAAAATAAAAATATATGATAGTATAGCGATGGTTCGCATGACAAAGAAGGAAGGTAATGAGATAAGGATAGAAAGCCGAGGAATACAAACCGATTTGGTAGTGGGAAGATGGGGTGGTATTACCTGTCATAATATTAATCTCACATATATTTCTGATACATAAATGGCAGGAAGAAGACTACAAGAGAATTATAATTTTTGTATTCAAGGATACCTACAAGAAAAGGGTGCTCGGTATTACATACCTTATGATTTGGAGCATATACATGGGAATTTTGTCATAAAAAACTGGCCTTATACTGATATTGCTAAACCCACAAATAGAGACTTGTTTAAAATATTAAATAAAAATGAACTTCTCAAAGTTATGAAATATAAAACTCTTTTAGAAATCGTCAACAAATCTTATTGGTATCCTATTATGAGAAAAATAATTATAGATACAAGAATATCTCAAAATCCAGATGAGTATATGTATAATATTCTTTGGGGCTCAAACTCAAGGGTTGCAAGGGCTGAGGAAGGAATTGAAGAAGAGAAGGAGGAGGAAGAGAGGGAGGAGAGGGAGATGGAAATCAGTGAGATTCGTAAAAGATTAAATGTATTACAACAAATAAATCAATCTCAACGCACCGAAGAGGAAAATAAAGAAAGAATGACTCTTGTGAAGAAATTGGTTTTAAAAACGGATGAGATGAGTTCAATTTCAGGGAGGAGATTTAAACGAGAAAGTGGTGAAGAAGAAAAAGATTAAGTGGTATTAACTTTAGTTAGTTTTATTTGTAAATAAATGGAGGAGAAAGTGAAGACATTTCTAAGGATTCTTTATGTTTTAAAAATTAAGATAGAAATGTATATGTTGAAAACTAAAAAGGTTTTGATACTCTGTCGGAATTTTTCTGATAAATAAATATGAGTTATTGTCTCAAATGTAAAAAGAAAACTAAATCTAAAAGTGTATTGTATGTTAAAGCTAAAAATAATAGAGTTTATCAAAAAGGAATATGTCAAGTGTGTGGCTCTAAAAAGTGTCAATTCATCTCTCCTAAAAGTGGAGGAGACATACAAAAGTTTCTGTCAGGAAGTAAATTTACAACAACTGGAATTCCAGGGGAACTACATCTACCTGGATATTCTTTCTGTGGTCCTGGAACAAACCTGGATAAAAGATTAGATGAGACTGACAATCCTAAACCTTGGTCTAAACCTACAAATAGGGTTGACGAAGTGTGTATGAAGCATGATATTGCTTATGGGGATACCACCACATTGGATGAAAAACATGAAGCAGACAGAGAAATGTTGTATAATTTGTCTTTGATACGAAATCCGACATTGAGAGAGAAAGTTGATAGGTTTATTGTGAAAAAAATGATAAGTGTTAAATTGAAACTTGGTCTTGGTTATTTCCCAAAAAACTATTAAACTCCAATGATGTTATCAAGACTGAGGAGCTTTTGGCTAATGAATTACATAAACCTATAATCACAAAGTTTAAAAGAAGGAAAGTTTATTCTAAATACACCGACCACATATGGTCCGCTGATTTAATCGAACTAAAAAATGATAAGGGATACAAGTATGCTTTAACCGTTATTGATTTGAGGAGTAGATTTGCTTGGGTTGTTCCATTGAAAAACAAGAGAGGTTATACTCTGATGTTAGCCTTCCAACAGATATTTAATAAAAGTAAAAGAAAACCAAAGAAACTGTGGACCGATGAGGGAACAGAGTTCTATAACAAAATATTTATGAAATTTCTTAAGGGGGAGGGTATTAAATTATACAGTACCTTTAATGAAGGAAAGGCAGTTGTTATTGAGCGTTTTAATCGCACTTTGAAAGAGAAACTATATAAAAAATTCACACAACTCGGTTCTCAAAAATGGGTATATTTAATCCAGGATATTGTAGATAATTACAATAATACAGTTCATTCATCAACAAAATCAAAACCATCAGAAACATTTACAAAATTAGAATATGAAAAGGAGATTAATTTGAGAAAGCCCAAGTTCAAAGTTGGTGATATGGTAAGAATATACAAATGGAAAAGCCATTTTGAAAAAGGTTATACACAAAAATGGACTCATGAATTATTTAAAATCATTGATGTAATGGATACAGTTCCTTGGACTTACAAATTAAATGATATGAATGGGGAAGAAATCTTGGGTTCATTTTACTCACAAGAATTACAAAAAACAAAACTGATAAGCCATTAAACAACAACCATACATATATAAGTGATAAGTTAATGGGGTTAGGGATTTTAAGGGCTACCGCCGCCTTTTTTATAAATAAATAAATGATAGAACCAAGTATTAACCAGACTAAAGAGTGGAGGTGTAATCAACCTTGGTATATAAATGGAAAACATAATGAGTGTGAGAAATACCAGATCCGAGAGGTTGAGAGGATCACTGGTCAGAAGGTCCTCAAGACTGATAAACGTATTCATTTGTTAAGTGGGGTAATGGAGGGTGGAAAGAAAAATATATTAGAGTGGAGTGAGAACTTTGATGGTTATCAACCGGATAATAAATATTATAATTTTAAAATGGTATGTGGATCGGGAGGAGGACAGACCAGGTCCCTCCGTGAAACATATCATTTTATAAACGCACAGAGAAAGGTGCTTGATGTAAAGTTTATCAATATCCTAGATGGGGATGAGTTCCATAAGAGAATGGAGTTGTTTAAAAAATTAGAAAATGATAATATATTTACAGGATCAATGAGGGATTTTGAATGTCGCGTGGTCCTTGGAGGGTAAGTAAGGACTCCCCCATTCACTTACATGTAAAAGGAGAAGGGGGTGTCGCGGTAATCGGGGGAAAAATGGGCAGTTTGGGAAAAAGTCCCATCTAAATACATGGGTGTCCTGGAAGCCCCATTATCTCCCTACTCACCACGGTTGGCCCTTCCTCCACGCCGAGGCCGCCCCCCGTCTACAGTTCTCCCCGCTCGACCACCCACCACCGGATCGGACCCCCCCTCACGACCCTCCAGGGGTCGCTTCGGCCGGGTCATCCGGACCCCCCTTAAATTGACCCTGCCGGTGCAGGTCGATTCTGGAGGGGCGTGTGTAGCGGTTCCCGCTGAATGTACACAATCGCCTTGCACCTGCCAGGATGCGGCCAGGGCGCGATCGCCATGCCGGGCTCGTCCGGACGGGCCCAGACGCGCCTCTCCTGGGCATGCCCGGACTCGCTGTTCCCGGGCACGCCCGAACCTCCCTGGCACGCCCGGTCTCGTCTTTCCCGGGCATGCCCGCTCTCGCCTTTCCAGGGCTCGCCCAGAGCGCCCGGGCACGCCCAGCCTCGACTTGCCAGGCCGCGTTCAGGACGCCCGGGCATGTCCAGACTCGCCTTTCCAGGGCTCGCCCAGAGCGTCCGGGCATGCCCGCTCTCGCCTTTCCAGGGCTCGCCCAGAGCGCTCGGGCACGTGCAGCCTCGACTTGCCAGGCCGCGTCCAGGACGCCCGGGCATGTCCAGACTCGCCTTTCCAGGACTCGCCCTTGACACCCGGGCATGCCCGGTCTCGGTTTTCCCGGGCAAACGCCCGGGCATAAATGTGTATATATATTGCTGCCCGATAAACGGGCTTGTCAGAATACCTGAGCTGTTTTGTTTCAATAAAGCAACTCGGACGAATTCCGTCTTTGGTCGCGTCAATTCTGTCGACTCGCGTTGGAGCGCAGCTCCTTCAATATATACATATATAGATACTGTATGCTTTTTATATATATATACTGCATGCTTTATATATATATACTGTATGATATATATATATATATATATATATATATATATATATATATATATATATATATATATATATATATACTGTATGCTATATATATATATACTATATGCTTTTTATATCTATATACTGTATGCTTTTTATATCGATATACTGTATGCTTTTTATATCTATATACTGTATGCTTTATATATACATATATATATATCCTGTATGCTTTATATATATGTACTGTATGCTTTATATATATATACTGTATGCTTTATATATATATACGTATACTGTATGCTTTATATATATATATATACTGTATGCTTTATATATATATATACTGTATGCTTTATATATATTGTTGCGGATCTTGGGGGTCGGCGCTCCCCTTATCAAGGGGGGGTTAATCCCCTTGTCCTTTAAGCTGGCCGTCCCGAGTCCTGGAGCTATGACGTCACTTCCGGTCAGCGCTGAATAGGGTGGTAGGCCAAATTGTTCCTATTACCTAATTACCAGCGCCTTCCGGGAAGCGAGGAAATGAGCCCCGCCCGAACCGTGGCGTTAGTGGACATGCCGAGCGAAGCGAGCCGCGACTCAGGCCGTTAACAATGACTAACCCGATTCTGAGCGGTTCCGAAATCGTGCCACAGGTACTCTATTGAAAGAAAAGATGGAGGCGATCGGATTAGGGAAAAACCAAGAAAGAACAAGGTAAATTTATTAAGAATATACAGGAGGAAAGAGGAAACGAAAGGAATGTACAAGAAGAAGAAGAAGCAGGACACAGGGCAGGCTTAACTATACAGTCTTAACTTACAACCCCGGACAAACATACACACTCACATGGGATGGTAGCTGGTAGGATGGAAGGTCCCGGTAGATGGTCCAGGCGTTGGGGTCCGGCTCCAGGTGTCGCTCCGGTTCCGTGGGCGAAAACCGGCAGGCAGCTAGCGCGTATCTCCTCTCTCGCCATATATCTTCTCTTACAACAGCGCTGCTGAACAAGTCCTCGCAAGTCCATATGCGCAGTTCACCCCGAAGAAGTCAGTGAAAGAACTCCGTTTGTAATGCACGCTGCCGACCAAGTCCGTATCAAAAGGCAGTCCATGGCGCAGTCCGTGAAAGGGAGTCCGTAAAAGGGCTTTGCGCTCGCGCTTTTATATCGTGTGCCAAGATCACTACGCGCTTCATAAAGGCCATGACCGCCAGCGAGCTCACCTCAGCCCTGGTTGTTTGGCGAGGGCTTACCGGCCACGCCCTGATGACTAGTTGACAGGCCACACCTTGTTCTTGGCGTTCCGCCCCCTTTTTTCTCCGGCCGACCGCATGGTTAATGGCGGCGCTAAGGCAGCGAACGCTAACCAAGGCGCGTAACAGAATTGGGAGGGACATAAAGCACCGTCTGTAGGGGCACGTAATGGCGTCGCTTGGAGAGGGAGGTCGCAAAATGGCCGGAATGGATTGGGGACCTATTCTTATTTAATTGATGCAACGCAGATTTAACTATTGGAAACACGGCCTTATCTGAAACACATAATAATGAAATAACTTAGTTCATATGGTGGCCTATGTGTTGCTGTGGCCTAACTAAGGGTGCTACCTTTAACCTTTAATGTTGTATTTACAAGTTCCATTGGGTAAACGTGGCACGATTACAACCGCTCAGATCAGGTTTAGTACCTGTTAACGGCCCGGATCACGGCTCGCTATCGCTCGGCGTTTCCAGTAAAACCGTGGTTCGGGCGCGGTTATTTCTTTGCTTCCCGGGAGGCGTTGGTAATTAGGTAATAGGAATAATTCGGCCTACCACCCTATTCAACGCTGACCGGAAGGAACGTCATAGCCCCGGATCACGTCGGCTCGATAAAAGACAAGGAGATTAATCCCCCCTTGTTAAGGGGGAGGCCGACGTTGAGATCCGCAACAATATATATATATATATATATACGAGGTGTGTTCAAAAAGTATCCGACCTTTGTTCATAAAAAATACTCGTATCCAGATACAACAAACTTATACTAATGTCCTTCAAAGTAGTCCCCTTGGGCTGCCACACACTTCTCCCAACGGTTCTGCCACTGTCGGAAGCAGCGCTGGAACGCCTCTTTTGGGATGGCGTGCAGCTGGTCCGTCGCATTCCGCATGATGTCTTCTCTGGACTGAAATCTGGTCCCTTTCAGGGGCATTTTCAGCTTGGAGAAAAGCCAGAAGTCACACGGAGCCATGTCGGGAGAGTAGGGAGCCTGACGAAGCACAGGTGTGTTGTGTTTGGTCAAGAAACTCTGTATCAAATGTGAAGAATGGGCGGGTGCGTTATCGTGATGGAGCTGCCAATTGCCCGCTGCCCACAGGTCCGGCCGTTTGCGTCGCACAGCGTCACGAAGGCGACGCAGAACCTCTTGGTAATACTCCTTGGTGATGGTTGTGCCGTGTGACATGATGGCATGGCTCCGTGTGACTTCTGGCTTTTCTCCAAGCTGAAAATGCCCCTGAAAGGGACCAGATTTCAGTCCAGAGAAGACATCATGCGGAATGCGACGGACCAGCTGCGCGCCATCCCAAAAGAGGCGTTCCAGCGCTGCTTCCGACAGTGGCAGAACCGTTGGGAGAAGTGTGTGGCAGCCCAAGGGGACTACTTTGAAGGACATTAGTATAAGTTTGTTGTATCTGGATACGAGTATTTTTTATGAACAAAGGTCGGATACTTTTTGAACACACCTCGTATATGTATATATATATATATATATATATATATATATATATATATATATATATATATATATAAAATAAATATATATAAGCAAAGATTTGCGGTTGGGAGTGAATCCAAATGAATCCATGGTAAGATCTCCAACCTTTAATTGAACAAACAATGGCTTCACATGTTGTTAATTGAAACGTTGTCATTGTTTGTTCAATTAAAGGTTGGAGATCTTACCATGGAGTCATATATATATATATATATATATATATATATATATATATATATATATATATATATATATATATATATATATATATATATATATATATATATATATATATATATATATAATTATATATATATATATATATATATATATATATATATATATATATATATATATATATATTTGTATATATATGTGTATATAATATATAAATAAATAAATAAATAATAGCCTGACAAGATAGATGGTGAAGAGGTAGCACACTTACTTTTTAGCTTTCTAGTCTGGATTTGATTCATGACTTGATAATAAAATGTCAGCTTTGTACTTTGTAAGCAGGGCGTTGCAATCACAAAGTGTGCCATCCGTTGAATGCATGTTAATAACTTTTGTGTCCCATCTGCTCGCATTATCTGGTGGATGTTAAATAAATCTACGGTGGTTTTCGCAAAGATCAGTCGGCAAGTTATTGCCGGCACCCAGGACAAATCCAAGATTTCTCCCACCTTAACTTGATTATTTCGTGAAAGACCTGGGGCAAAAACTTTCCATAATTGACCTTATAAGAAGTTGGGAATTATTTTTATTTGTAGAAGTAGTATCGTCATAATTAAGTTGTTTAATGTTTTTAACTCTGGAAAATCTAAATTTATTTGAGAAATATCTGGATTTAAAAAAATAGAAAACCTGGAATTTTTATTATAGAAAAACAAAGAGCACAGTAGAGTTGATGAAACTCCACTTGTAAAGGCATCTATCTATTGTTGCATTCATGGTGGTAAGCGATTTCAGTACAAATTATTTCACATACAAATGCATCATTTTTAAACTTAATGCCACTCAAATATTATTTGAGTTGCCCCAAGCGGTTAAAATTACTAGTTGAGATGCCTGGACTACATGAGCGGTTATTTGGAAATTCCCAACTCATCTCTGATGGAGTCGTAATGGTCACGTTTTCCATATGAGGGCATTGTCATGCAGTAAAGTCACCTCCTGAGACAGAATACCTCTTTGTCGTATGCATATTGCATGTCTCACTTCATTACCTAAGAAGTCACTATCGTACTGTGTATTTATGGCTTTCCTACATTCAAGAAATTCCAATCCTTCATGGTTCCGAAGCACGTTGACCATAAGTTGTCAGGCTGATGAACCTTGAATATTTTGGTAGTGGGGATCAAGAATGCATCCACTCTATACTGGCTTGCTTTTTTCCTGGTGTGAAACTATTGATGCAAGTCTCAATATTTCACGTGTCACAATATTTTTCAACAACTAATTCATCTTCATCCCTTTGGTAGTGTTGCAGGAGCTCTGCTGCAATTGCTACATCAGTCACCTTTTCAACAAACCTTTGGTATACATCTGGCACTTTATTGTACACCGCTCCTTTCCTATGCCACCTCCAGGCATTGCAAATCGTCATTGCCGGGCACCGAAGGGGGCTTGGCAGTGACGCACGCTGAAAGAGAGTACTCAGTTTTCACTCTGGTTTCTTGTTTGTTTGTTTTCTTGTTTCCTTGGTTGTCCGGACGATATCTCAGCCATCCTTTGAGCTAGGAAGCTGAAATTTCGGCACAATAGTGAGCAAGTCCTTTGTCAAAAACGGTATTTTTTGTTTTTTGATTAATCAATAAATTGAGGAGTTATTTAATTATTAGCGATTAATTCAGTACTTATTTAATTAATCAAATTTCCTTTCTCTTCTGACCATTAACTCAGGCACCTTTTGAGTTAGGAAGCTGACATTTGGACATGCCAATGACCAGGTGATTTGGCTGCAAAGGATATTTTTGATTTATTAATTAATAAATTAATCGATTAATTATGTAATTATTTGATTAATGCCAAAAAAAAATTTAAATTTAAAGTTACAGATTCTGATGAAATAGTGGTAGTTTATGTGTTCTCTGACCAAATTGATTAATAATTTAATTTTTTAATGATTATTATTTATTTATTTTCATTATTAATCATTTATTTATTTTCTTTCTCATTTGGCCAATATCTCAGGCACCTTTTGAGCTGGGAAGCTAATATTTGGACATGAGTGACCAAGCGATGTGGCTATCAAGGATATTTTTGATTTATTGATTAATCATTTCATCTATTAATTATTTATTGATTAATCGATTAATTATTTATTGAGTAATCAATTAATTATTTAATTTTTTATAAATGACTTATTTAATTACATTTCTAAAAGATACATCTTCGGATGAAGCACGAGTGGTTTAGTTATGCGATTAGCCAATTGATTATGAAAATATTTTGTGATAATCTTTTATTGATTTTAATTATACAATTAATCAATCAATTAGTGTACACCTATCCCTCCCAATGCAGCCTCAATGAGCTGCACTGCGGTATTGCCGGGCGCCGGAGGCGCCCCGGCAATGCCGCGCTGCAGCATATTTAATTATTTGGCATGGGGCGGTGTACTTTGAATGTATGTGTACTTGTTCAATTTAAAGTGAGATTAAAGGAC